>NC_092736.1:36213453-36425996 GCF_047496885.1 Scyliorhinus torazame | reverse complement strand
GCGTCCTGAATATCGGCTACCTTAGTTGCTGGTTCCCATTCCTCTGCCAAATTAGTTTAAACCCTCCCGAAGAGTACTAGAAAACCTCCTCCCAGGATATTGATGCCCCTCTGGTTCAGATGCAACCCGTCCTGCTTGCAAAGGTCCCACCTTCCCCAGAATGCGCTTCAATTATCCAAATACCTGAAGCCCTCCCTCCTAGACCATTCCTGCAGCCACGTGTTTAGCTCCACTCTCCCCCTATTCCTAGCCTCGCTATCACGTGGCACCGGCAACAAACTAGAGATGACAACTCTGTCTGTCCTGGCTTTTAACTTCCAGCCTAACTCCCTAAACTCGTTTATCACCTCCACACACCTTTTCCTACCTACGTCATTGGTACCAATGTGTACCACGACCTCTGGCTGCAGGACCCCTTAAGAATCCTGAAGACACGATCCGAGACATCCCTGGCCCGGCACCCGGAGGCAACATACCTTCCGGGAGTCTCGCTCGCGACCACAGAATCTCTTATCTATTCCCCTAACCATTGAATCTCCTACAACTATTGCTTTTTCTATTCTCCCCCCCCCCCTTCCCTTCTGAGCCCCAGAGCCAGACTCAGTGCCAGAGACCTGACCGCTAGGCCTTCCCCCGGTAGGTCATCCCCCCCCCCAACAGCATCCAAAACGGTATACTTGTTTTGAGGGGGAACGGCCACGAGGGATCCCTGCACTGTCTGCCTGTTTGTTTTCTTTCCCCTGACTGTAACCCAGCTATGCTTGTTCTGTACCTTGGGTGTGGGTTACCTGCCTGTAACTCTTCTCTATCACCCCCTCTGCCTCCCGGATGACCCGAAGTTCATCCAGCTCAGCTCCAGTTCCCTAACACGGTCTTTGAGGAGGTGGAGTTGGGTGCACTTCCCGCAGGCATAGTCAGCGGGGACACCGGTGGTATCCCTCACCACCCACATCCTACAGGATGAACATGCAACTGGCCTAGCCTCCAACCCCTCTTACCTTACAGAATATAGCTGCCCTGTGGACCAACTGGATCTCCGCCCTCCGACTCTGCTCCCAGTCAGCTGCACTCTCTGCAAACGTCTGGCTCCCTTCACGCTCTTTGAGGAAATGTAGGAAATGGAAATGAAAGGAGCACCTTGCTCCCTCCACACCTAACTCCCTCAGTCACCAAACTCTCACAATAGCACTCAAATGCACCAAATGCAGCACTCCCTCAGTCACCAAACTCTCACAATAGCACTCAAATGCCCCAAATTCAGCACTCAGTGCAAACAAAGTCTGCACTGTCGGGGGATCACTTTTATACTGTGAATCTAGCCTCTGAAACTGGACTAATCCAATTAACTAATTAACAAGCTCCAGCTGCAAGTGCCTACAAGTTGAACCTTTGTTTAAAGCTGATTGAAAATTCACCTTCTTCTAAACCAAACAGCAACTTTTAAGTTAATTAACTAAATAAAAGAAAGACTAGACTTTAGATAAAAATGAAGCCTTATACTCCCTCAGTCACCAAACTCTTACTATAGCACTCAAATACACCAAATTCAGCACTCAGTGCAAAACATAAAGACTGATACGAAAAGCTTTTATAAATATTTAAAGAGGAAGAGAATAGCTACAGTAAATGTTGGCCCTTTGGAGGACGACACTGGTGAGGTAATAATGGGGAACACCGAGATGGCGGAGGCACTGAACCAATATTTTGCCTCTGCTCTCACTGAAACATAATAAAAATGTTCCAAAATCTACAGTTAATGCAGAGGAACTTGGTGCAATAACCATCACTATGGAGATGGTATTGAATAAACTGATGTGATTAAAGGCAGATAAGTCATCTGGACCCGATGGCTTGCACCCTAGGGAGGTGGCAGCCGAGATGGTGGATGCATTGGTTATGATATTTCAGAATTCCCTGGATTCTGGAAGGGTCCTGGTGGATTGGAAACACGCAAATGTGATGCCCCTATTCGGAAAGGGAGAGAGTTAAAAAGTGGGAAATTATGGACCAGTTAGCTTGATCTCTGTGGTGGGAAAATTGCTGGAATCAGTTTATTAAAGAGGAGATGACTGAACATTTGAAAAGACAAAGCTCAATCCACCATTGTCAGCATGATTTTATGAAGGATAAGTCATGCTTGACAAACTTGCTTGAGTTATTGAGGACATAACCAGCAAGGTGGATAATGGGGAACCTGTGGATGTGGTATATCTAGACTTCTAGAAGGTATTTGATAAGGTGCTGCATAAAAGACTGATCCAGAAGGTGAGATTGCAGGAGATTGGGGGTGAGTACTAGATTAGATTGAGGTTTCGATGACTGACGGAAAGCAGAGGGTTGATAAATGGGTCTTCTCTGGCTGGCGAACTGTAACTAGCGGGGTGCCGCAGGGGGCAGTCCTCCGACCTAAACTGTTACAATCTGATCTACAAGCAGGGATAGATAGGTTCTGGATTAATAAGGGGATCAGGAGTTATGGGGAGAAGGCAGGAGAATGGGGATGAGAAAATATCAGCCATGATTGAATGGCGGAGCAGACTCGATGGGCTGAGTGGCCTAATTCTGCTCCTATGTCTTATGATCACACTACCAGAAGGATGTGGATGCTTAGGAGAGGGTACAGAAGTGGTTTACCAGGATGTTGCCTGGTATGGAGGGCATTAGCTGTGAGAAGCGATTAGATAACCTCGGCCTGTTCTCACTGTAACGACAGAGGTTGAGAGGCGACCTGATAGAGGTCTACAAGATTATGAGTGGATAGTCAGATGCTCTTTCCTCGGGTAGGAGAGTCAAGTACTGGGGGACATAGGTTTAAAGTACGTGGGGAAAGGTTTAGAACAGATGTGCAAGGCAAGAGGATGGTAAATATTTGGAATGCCGGGGAGGTGGTGGGAGCAGATACCATAGCGGCATTTAAGGGGCATCTAGGCAAATGTATTTTTCATTTCATTTAATTTCATATATAAATGGGGTGGGAATGGAAGGATACGGACTCTGAGTGCAGACGGTTTTAGTTTAGCCAGGTACCATGATCAGCGCAGGCTTGGAGGGCCGAATGGCCTGTTCCTGTGCTGTATTCTTTCTTTTGATTGAATGGCGGAGCAGGCCGAGGGGCTGAATTCTCCTAATTCCTATGTTCCCAGTTTCCTTCAATTCCTCCTCACTAGACCGTTGATTTATTAGCAATTCTGGGAAGTTATTTGTGTCTTCGTCTGAAGACCGATCTACAATAGTTGTTTAATTGATCTGCCATTTCCTTGCTTTCTATTATAAATTCTCCTGTTTTGGACTGTGAAATACCCACATTTGTCTTTAATGGTTTTTAAAAAATGCACTTCCAGACACTTTATATACTTGCAAATTTATTCTCCTACTATACAATGATGAGGATTGAAATGAAAATGAAATTAAATGAATAAAAAATCACTCATTATCACAAGTAGGCTTCAAATGAAGTTACTGTGAAAAGCCCCTAGTCGCCACATTCTGGCGCCTGTTCGGCGAGGCTGGTACGGAATTGAACCCGTGCTGCTCGCCTGCCTTGTTCTGCTTTCAAAGCCAGCTATTTAGCCCTGTGCTAAACCAGCCCCAAAATTGCTGCTCCAAAGCTGTTCATTGTATCTTACCTTGGGTGTAACTTTGTATTTAAAATGGTATATAAAAAGGTACAAACTTCATTATCCTGCAGTGAGGTTAACCTGAGGTTAACTTGGTTGGGTACTTTATTACCTGTAGACCTTCAAACGTACAATGCTTAAGACATCATGTCTGAGTTAATGTACTTCCACGTTGATTAAGGTTCCATCCTTCAGCAACCTTTGCTTGTTTGAACTGTGGCTTTTGTCCTGGGGCGTCACTGCATTGAACGATTAAACCCGGCACCATACAGTTTAAACCAATTCTGACTTCCTCGTGTGATAGAACCACAAATTAAAGGAAGGTAAAAACATATCTATATTTGAAACGTAGTGGAGAAGGTGAAGCCAGTCGTGAGGACAGTATCGCCACCATTCCAACGGGCTCAGCTTTTTCACACACGGGTGTTTTGGAAGCAATGTCTAATTTGGAGGGGTTACTACAATAGACGGTCCAGACAATTTATTTTTCTATTTTTTATAAATTTAAAGTACCCAATTATCTTTTTCCAATTAAGGGGCAATTTACTTCCCTCTGTTCCCCGCCCGTTCATATATTTGTCTAGATGCATCTTAAATGACGCTGTCGTGCCCGCCTCTACCACCTCCGCTAGCAACGCATTCCAGGCATCCACCACCCTCTGCGTAAAAAACTTTCCCCGCACATCTCCCTGAAACTTTCCCCCCCTCACCTTGAAATCGTGACCCCTTGTAATTGACACCCCCACTCTTGGAAAAAGCTTGTTGCTATCCACCCTGTCCATACCTCTCATAATTTTGTAGACCTCAATCAGGTTCCCCCTCGACCTCCGTCTTTCCAACGAAAACAATCCTAATCTACTCAACCTTTCTTCATAGCTAGCACCCTCCATACCAGGCAACATCCTGGTGAACCTCCTCTGCACCCTCTCTAAAGCATCCACGTCCTTCTGGTAATGTGGCGACCAGAACTGGGTTGGGGGCCGCGCGCGGTGTGTGCTCGATGGGCGGGGTCTGAGCATGGGTCAGCGCGGGGTCTGAGTGCGGTGGGCGGGGTCTGAGTGCGGTGGGCGGGGTCTGAGTGCGGTGGGCGGGGTCTGAGTGCGGTGGGCGGGGTCTGAGGGCGGTGGGCGGGGTCTGAGGGCGGTGGGCGGGGTCTGAGGGCGGTGGGCGGGGTCTGAGGGCGGTGGGCGGGGTCTGAGGGCGGGGGGGGCGGGGTCGGAGGGCGGGGGGGCGGGGCGGGGGGGCGGGGTCGGAGGGCGGGGGGGCGGGGTCGGAGGGCGGGGGGGGCGAGGGCGGGGGGGGGCGGGGGGCGGAGCGCGGGGGGGGGGGCGGGGGTCTGAGGGGGCGGGGTTTGGGCGAGGGGGCGGGATCTGAGGGGGCGGGGGTTTGGGCGCGGAGGGGCGGGGTCTGAGCGCGGGGGGGCGGGGTCAGAGCGCGGGGGGGCGGGGTCTGAGGGGGGCGGGGTTTGGGCGCGGGGTGGACGGGGTCTGAGTGCGGTGGGGCGGGGTCTGAGCGCGGGGGGCGGGGGTCAGAGCGCGGGGGGCGGGGGTCAGAGCGCGGGGGGAGGGCGGGGTCTGAGCGCGGGGGGGCGGGGTCTGAGCGCGGGGGGGGCGGGGGTTTGGGCGAGGGGGCGGGGTCTGAGGGGGCGGGGTTTGGGCGCGGAGGGGCGGGGGTCTGAGCGCGGGGGGCGGGGTCAGAGCGCGGGGGGGGCGGGGTCTGAGGGGGCGGGGTTTGGGCGAGGGCTGGACGGTGTCTGAGCGCGGGGGGGGCGGGGTCTGAGCGCGGGTGGGGCGGGGTCTGAGCGCGGGGGGGGCGGGGTCTGAGCGCGGGGGGGGCGGGGTCTGAGCGCGGGGGGGGCGGGGTCTGAGCGCGGGGGGGCGGGGTCTGAGCGCGGGGGCGGGGCCCGGTTTGAATGGCGCTCCCCCTCCCCCCCGGCCTAACGGCTGTGCCGCTCTAACGGCCGCCGCGCGCCGCCTGCCGCCGCCCCGCCAGTGGCTCCAGGCGCCCGGAGGCAGCGGCAGGATGTTTTCCTGCTCCAGGACCGCGTCGCCGGTCACGGCCACATCGAATAACCCGTGCTCGGAGCGGCAGACCGAGGTGGCGACGTGCGATGCGGCGGAGAAGGACCTGCAGGAGGGCATGCAGGAGGGCAAGGAGCAGATCAAGGAGCTGAACGAGCGCTTCGCCAAGTACATCAACAACACGGTGCTGAACCTGCAGCGCAAGAACAAGGAGCTGCTGGCCGAGCTGAAGAAGCTGGAGAAGGAGGAGTTCATGGCGGTGGAGAAGGCCTATCAGAAAGACTACCAGGACTTCCAGGCGCGGGTGGACGAGATCCAGAACGAGCTGGTGCTGCTGAAGCTGGAGAAGGACAAGCTGAAGGCGCGGCTGGAGAAGGAGTGCCAGCTCAAGCGCGAGTTCGACCGCGACTTCCAGGAGCTGAAGAAGCGCTACGAGGACTCGGGCGCCGGCCTGGAGAAGCTGCAGTGCCAGTTCAAGCTGCTGGAGGCCCAGCTGGCGCAGCTCAAGCTGGTGCGGGACCAGGAGCGCATCTACTGGCAGCAGAAGGTGGACAACCTGCAGAACCTGGACCAGGTGGAGAGCTCCACGCTGGACCTGGAGCAGGCGCTGCGCAACATGCGCCAGGAATACGACCAGATGGCGCGGCGCAACAAGGACGAGCTGCAGCGCTACCGCCACAAGTTCGAGGAGAACAGCGTGCCCCTGCAGCGGCTCAAGCGGGAGACGGAGGCTCACCGCAACGCCGTCACCGACCTGCGGCTGCGGGACGAGATGCACAAGAGCCACCTGCAGGAGAAGGAGCGGGAGATCGGCCGCATCAAGGATTACAACAAGTCGCTGGAGAAGAAGATCGAGGCGCAGACGGCCGACTTCCAGACGCTGCTGAGCGTCAAGGCGGGGCTGGAGCAGGAGCTGTCCGGCTACAAGAGCCTCCTCAACCAGGTGGAGAAGAAGTCCCGGGACTACAACAGCCCCGCCTGCCTGACAGCCGGGCCCGCCGCCACCCCCCCCAGCAAGGCCGCCCCGCCAGAGGACATGAACAAGATGTGGTGTTAGTGCAACTGGGAAAGGACCGTGCACACATTAAACCCCAACCCCCCCCATTCCCCAAACCCCCATTCCTCAAACCCCCCATTCCTCAAACCCCCCATTCCCCAAAACCCCATTCCCCAAACCCCCCCATTCCCCAAACCCCCATTCCTCAAACCCCCCATTCCTCAAACCCCCCATTCCCCAAACCCCCCCATTCCCCAAACCCCCCCATTCCCCAATCCCCCCAATCCCTCCATTACCCAACCCCCCCTCCTCATTCCCCAACCCCCCCTCCTCATTCCCCAACCCCCCCTCCTCATTCCCCAACCCCCCTCCTCATTCCCCAATCCCCCTTCTCATTCCCCAATCCCCCTTCTCATTCCCCAATCCCCCTCCTCATTCCCCAACCCCCCCCTCCTCATTACCCAACCCCCCCTCCTCATTCCCCAACCCCCCCTCCTCATTCCCCAACCCCCCCTCCTCATTCCCCAACCCCCCTCCTCATTCCCCAATCACCCTCATCACTCCCCAATCCCCCTTCTCATTCCCCAATCCCCCTTCTCATTCCCCAATCCCCCTCCTCATTCCCCAATCCCCCTCCTCATTCCCCAATCTCCCTCCTCATTCCCCAATCTCCCTCCTCATTCCCCAATCCCCCTCCTCATTCCCCAATCCCCCTCCTCATTCCCCAATCCCCCTCCTCATTCCCCAATCCCCCTCCTCATTCCCCAATCCCCCTCCTCATTCCCCAATCCCCCTCCTCCACCATGAACAAGATGTGGTGTTAGTGCAACTGGGAAAGGACCGTGCACACATTAAGCCCTCTCCCCATTCCCCTCCTCGCCCGCTCATGAACTACATGTGGTATGAATGCAACTGGGAAAGGACCTTCCACCCTGACAAGTGCTTATTGGTTTCTGCTTTCTGAATATACACATTACAGCCCCCCCCCCGTGAATCCCTCTCCCCCAAATCCCCCTCCATTCCCCTCATCCCCCTCCATTCCCCTCCCCCTCCATTCCCCTCCCCCTCCATTCCCCTCCCCCTCCATTCCCCTCCCCCTCCATTCCCCTCCCCCTCCATTCCCCTCCCCCTCCATTCCCCTCCCCCTCCATTCCCCTCCCCCTCCATTCCCCTTCCCCTCCCCCTCCATTCCCCTCCCCCTCCATTCCCCTCCCCCTCCATTCCCCTCCCCCTCCATTCCCCTCCCCCTCCATTCCCCTCCTCTTCCCCCCCTCCATTCCCCTCCTCTCCCCCCCTCCATTCCCCTCCTCTCCCCCCTCCATTCCCCTCCTCTCCCCCCCTCCATTCCCCTCCTCTCTCTCCCTCCATTCCCCTCCTCTCTCTCCCTCCATTCCCCTCCTCTCTCTCCCTCCATTCCCCTCCTCTCTCTCCCTCCATTCCCCATCTCTCTCCCCCTCCATTCCCCATCTCTCTCCCCCTCCATTCCCCTCCTCTCTCCCCCTCCATTCCCCTCCTCTCTCCCCCTCCATTCCCCTCCTCTCTCCCCCTCCATTCCCCTCCTCTCTCCCCCTCCATTCCCCTCCTCTCTCTCCCCCTCCATTCCCCTCCTCTCTCTCCCCCTCCATTCCCCTTCTCTCTCTCCCCCTCCATTCCCCTTCTCTCTCTCCCCCTCCATTCCCCTTCTCTCTCTCCCCCTCCATTCCCCTTCTCTCTCTCCCCCTCCATTCCCCTTCTCTCTCTCCCCCTCCATTCCCCTTCTCTCTCTCCCCCTCCATTCCCCTTCTCTCCCTCCATTCCCCTTCTCCAACCCCCCCCCCCCAATTTCCCTTCTTCTCCCCCCCCCCCCCTCATTCCCATTGGCCCCCATCTTCTGCTTTACAGACGACAAAAAAGACCCCCCTCCCGCCCCATGTACAAAAGATTCTTAGAATGTACAGAACAGACTTGTTTTTGGTCAGAATTCAAACAGGATGTATCAATTCTTTCGGAAGCGTACATAGCTCTATATAGTCAGAAACGGCCGTTACAAGCCCATAGTTACAAATGGTTTTCCCATTTGTAGTGCCATCAAATTAATTGGTGTAATTTATTTTTTCTCTGAGTTTTTGGCAAACACACCTTTTTGTCAATCAGAGAGAGGTCTCTACCGTAATAGTTTGCAAACATGTAACAGGACCATTGTAGGTTATCAGGTATCCTGTTCATTCAAGCCAGTGTGGAAAAAGTAACGTTTGATCATTTAACATGTGAGACCTTTCGTCCTATTTTCCTCATTAAACCACATCAGAAACAATATTGAGTGATATTTTTGCGCTAAATTCAAAATATGAGTCAGTCACTATGTAAAGACGTTTGACATCAGTTTAAATCCGCACAATGAGCAAAGCTAGGTATTTGGGATATCCTAAAAAAAATTGTTCCTTTTACAGATTCTTCATTACTTTGTTAGAATCTGCCCTAGAAGCAGAATACAGCGTCTGTTTCAAATAGGAGATTCTTGAGTCGCTTACCAGGGAAAAGAAGCTGAGGTCACATTTACAGTTTTAACCTTCAGAGACCCTCTGGTCAGTGGGTTCAACCAAGGCTAAAGAATCCAACCAGTTCTTCATGATAGGGGTAGGAGGGAACATCCATCCATACACATCTCCCACTGGATGTCAACCCAGGCTTCTTCACTGGTACTCATCAGGGCTATCTGCAGCATGGTCCAAACCCAACCCAACCAGCCCGACTCAGACTGCAATGTCTCAGTCTCAGAGGTCACTCTGCCATTAGTCTCAGTAAGACCTTGGAAATGTCTCTGCTATCTACCCCATTGTACCAGTCCCGCAGGGCTGTATTTTTGTGTCACAGCAAGGCTTAAGCTGCAGAGAATGGTGTAGGTGAAAGCACAAAAAGGGAAATTTACTCAAACCTTAAGGTTTGGAATTTCTTTTATTCCTTTAAACCAATAAATCGTCTGAAAAGGCTTCATAATAAGTTAATAAGAATTTGGCCCATCGAGACCGCCCCGCCATTCGATCATGGCTGATCTCATCCTGGCCTTAACTCCACCATCCTGCACGTTCGCCATAACCCTTCAACCCATTACCAGTTCAAAATCTTAAATTTACTCACTGTTCCAGCATCCACCGCACTCTGGTGTAGCAAATTCCACAGATTCACAACCCTTTGGGAGAATTAGTTTCTTCTCAACTGTTTTAAATTTGCTACCTCTTAGTCTAAGACTGCTTTGATTTGATTTATTGTCACGTACCGAAGTACAGTGAAAAGTATTTTTCTGCGGCCGAGGGAACGTACACAGTACGTACAGAGTAGACAAAAGAATAATCAACAGAGAACATTGATGAATGGTACATCGACAAACAGTGATTGGTTACAGTGCGGACAAGGGGCCAAACAAAGCAAATACATGAGCAAGAGCAGCATAGGGCGTCGTGAATAGTGTTCTTACAGGGAACAGATCAGTCCGAGGGGGAGTCGTTGAGGAGTCTTGTAGCTGTGGGGAAGAAGCTATTCCTATGTCTGAATGTGCGGATCTTCAGACTCCTGTACCTTCTGCCTGATGGAAGGGTCTGGAAGAAGGCAATGCCTGGGTGGGAGGGGTCTCTGATAATGCTGTCTGCCTTCCTGAGGCAGCGGGAGGTGTATACAGAATCAGTGTGGGGGTGACAAGCTTGTGTGATGCGTAGGGCTGAGTTCACCACACTCTGCAGTTTCTTGCAATCTTGGACCGAGCAGTTGCCATACCAAGCTGTGATACAGACATGCCAAATTTCTTCAGGTTCCGTAGGATGTAGAGACGTTGTTGGGCTTTCTTGACTGTTGCATCAACGCGAGTGGACCAGGACAGAGTGTTGGTGATGGTGACCCCCAGGAACTTAAAGCTATCGACCATCTCCACTTCGGAGCCATTGATGCAGACGGGAGTGTGTGTCGTGCTACGCTTCCTGATCAGTTCCTTGGTCTTTCCAACATTTTAGAGAGAGGTCGCTTTTGGTACACCATGCAACCAAGTGATTTATCTCCCTCCTGTAGTCATTGTTTGAGATACGGCCCACCACAGTCTTATTATCCGCAAACTTATAGATTGAGTTGGAGTTAAATCTTGCCGCACAGTCATGTGTGTATAAGGAGTATAGTCGAGGACTGAGTACACATCCTTGCGGGGCCCCGGTGTTGAGGACTATTGTGGAGGAGGTGCTGTTACCTATCCTGACAGATTGCGGTCTGTTGGTGAGGAAGTTGATCCAGCTGCACAGGGAGGGGTCAAGCCCAAGATTGCGGAGTTATTAGTCTTGTCGGGATAATGGTGTAGAAGCCAGCGATTTAGCCCAGTGTGCTAATCCAGCCCCAGTTATACTCCTTACCGTTATACTCTATTCAGCAATAAATTCAATTCGCTTTCAGTATGGTATTTCTAAAGGCCACCATCTATTTAAGTACTGGAAATGTGCTCCAGGCCTTTGGACTTTCTTTATCCAGCAGTTTAGCTCCAACAGGTACAAATTAAAACTACATGTACCGTGTTCAGATAAAATCATTATAAAATACCATTAACTAAAGTTCAACCAGTACTTTAAATAGAAAGTGAAGCGTGTGTGGTGGCGTAATCAAATCTTTCAGCTTTGGATACACTTTTTCTTTCGCTCATAGTTCACGTGCAAATTTTTATCTATTTCTTTTCTTGCTCAAGACCCAACGTTGCCAGTTTCGCTGTAGTTCTGGCAACAGAAAGCTAGGAATAGCGATTAAGAGGAGTATGTTGGAGAGTTCCTTGACACTTCCAAGCTGCAAATAGCTTTTTAATAAAGACTTCTTTAATTTCATCCATGTAAGTTTTCAACAGCAATGGACTGTACTATTGTACAAAAATCAAATAAGATTACAAGTGTAAAAAGGGGTGAGCTGAGGAAAGATGAGAGTTTTAGAAGGTAAAGAGGGCTTATCAAGTTCTTAAAGTAATAATAATAGTTGCTTATTGTCACAAGTAGGCTTCAATGAAGTTACTGTGAAAAGCCCCTGGTCACCACATTCCGGCGCTTGTTCGGGGAGGCCGGTACGGGAATTGAACCCGCGCTGCTGGCATTGTCCTGCATTACAAGTCAGAAGTGGTAGAGATTAAATTGAAAGCAGAATACTAAGTATATTTCAAATGGTGAAAAATTAAATTTCTGTAGTTAATACATTGAGTTATTACTGAACATTGGATATATGGTGCCACTTTCACTGCTGCCTGACGGCGCTGAGGACACTAGTTTGACCATGGCCCCGGGTCACTGTCCGTGTGGAGTTTGCACATTCTCCCTGTGTCTGCGGGGCTCATCCTCACAACTCAAAGATGTGCAGGGTAGGTGAATTGGCCACACTAAGTTGCTCCTTAATTGGAAAAAAAGAATTGGGTACTCTAAATTTATATATTTTTTAAATTGTGCCACTATCTGGCAAATATTCATTACAATTGCATAGGCTGGATTAGTTAGAATTTAGAGTTTTGTGGTTGGATGATCTTAATGACCTAAAACTATGTATATTTCTATAACACTCCATGACCCATGGCTTCCCCCCAAAATGCTTTGCGGCCAATGAAGTACTTTTGAAATGTGATCATTGCTGTAAAGTAGGAAGCGAGATCATCGAGGCCCACAATCTCAACACCCAAAAACCACGATGAGCTGAGCTTCAGTAGCAATTGTTGAGGAATAAATATTGACCCGAATACACCCTTCTGGTGTCCCTGACTCCTTCATCTGCAAGAAGTGTGTCCAACTGCAGCTCCTGTTAGACCGCTTGACGGCTCTGGAGCTGCGGATGGACTCACTTTGGAGCATCCGCGATGCTGAGGAAGTTGTGGATAGCACATTCAGTGAGTTGGTCACACCGCAGATTAAAATTACTGAGGCAGATAGGGAAAGGATGACCAACAGACAGAGGAAGAGGAGGAAGGCAGTGCAGGGATCCCCTGAGGTCATCTCCCTCCAAAACAGATTTACCGTTTTGGAAACTGTTGGGGGAGATGGCTCACCAGGGGAAGGTGGCAGCAGCCAGGTTCATGGCACCGTGGCTGGCTCTGCTGCACAGAAGGGCGGGAAAAAGAGTGGCAGAGCTATAGTGATAGGGGATTCAATTGTAAGGGGAATAGACAGGCGTTTCTGCAGACGCAAACGAGAATCCAGGTTGGTATGTTGCCTCCCTGGTGCAAGGGTCAAGGATGTCTCGGAGCGGCTGCAGGGCATTCTGGAGGGGGAGGGTGAACAGCCAGCTGTCGTGGTGCATATAGGCACCAACGATATAGGTAAAAAACGGGATGAGGTCCTACAAGCTGAATTTAGGGAGTTAGGAGTTAAACTAAAAAGTAGGACCTCAAAGGTAGTAATCTCAGGATTGCTACCAGTGCCACGTGATAGTCAGAGTAGGAATGACAGGATAGCTAGGATGAATACGTGGCTTGAGAGATGGTGCAAGAGGGAGGGTTTCAAATTCCTGGGACATTGGGACCGATTCTGGGGGAGGTGGGACCTGTACAAATCGGACGGTCTGCATCTGGGTGGGACCGGAACCAATGTTCTCGGGGGGGGTGTTTGCTAGTGCAGTTGGGGAGGGTTTAAACTAATGTGCCAGGGGGATGGGAACCGATGTAGGAAGTCAGTGGGGACAGAAACAAAAGGCAGGAAGGGAGAGTGTGTAAAGCATGACCAGAGAAAGCAGGGCAGAGAGCAAGGAAGGTCTACATTAAACTGCATTTATTTCAATGCAAGGGGCCTGACGGGCAAAGCGGATGAACTCAGGGCATGGACGGGCACATGGGACTGGGATATTATAGCTATGACTGAAACATGGCTAAGGGAGGGGCAGGACTGGCAGCTCAATGTTCCGGGGTACAGATGCTATAGAAAGGATAGAACAGGAGGTAAGAGAGGAGGGGGAGTGGCGTTTTTGATTAGGGAGAACATCACGGCAGTACTTAGAGGGGATATATCCGAGGGTTCGCCCACTGAGTCTATATGGGTGGAACTGAAAAATAAGAAGGGAGAGATCACCTTGGTAGGACTGTACTACAGGCCCCCAAATAGTCAGCGGGAAATTGAGGAGCAAATATGTAAGGAGATTACAGATAGCTGCAAGAATAATAGGGTGGTAGTAGTAGGGGACTTTAACTTTCCCAACATTGACTGGGACAGCCATAGCATTAGGGGCTTGGATGGAGGGAAATTTGTTGAGTGTATTCAGGAGGAATTTCTCATTCAGTATGTGGATGGGCCGACTAGAGAGGGGGCAAAACTTGACCTCGTCTTGGGAAATAAGGAAGGGCAAGTGACAGAAGTGCTAGTGAGGGATCACTTTGGGACAAGTGACCATAATTCCATTAGTTTTAAGATAGCTATGGAGATATGAGGTGCTATAGGTCTGGCCCAAGAGTTAAAATTCTTAATTGGGGCAAGGCCAATTTTGATGGTATCAGACAGGGACTTGCAGAGGTAGATTGGGGGAGACCATTGGCAGGCAAAGGGACGGCTGGTAAATGGGAGGCTTTTAAAAATGTGTTAACCAGGGTGCAGGGTAAGCACATTCCCTTTCGAGTGAAGGGCAAGGCTGGTAGAAGTAGGGAACCCTGGATGACTCGAGATATTGAGACTCTGGTCAAAAAGAAGAAGGAGGCATATGACGTACATAAGCAACTGGGATCAAGTAGATCCCTTGAAGAGTATAGAGATTGTCGAAATAGAGTTAAGAGGGAAATCAGGAGGGCAAAAAGGGGACATGAAATTGCTTTGGCAAATAATGCAAAGGAGAATCCAAAGAGATTCTACAGATACATAAAGGGGAAAAGAGTAACTCTGGACAGAGTCGGGCCTCTTAAGGATCAACAAGGACATCTATGTGCAGAGCCACAAGAGTTGGGTGAGATCCTGAATGAATATTTCTCATCGGTATTCACGGTGGAGAAAGGCATGGATGTTAGGAAACTAAGGGAAATAAATAGTGATGTCTTGAGAAGTGTGCATATTACAGAGGAGGAGGTGCTGGAAGTCTTAAAGCGCATCAAGGTAGATAAATCCCCGGGACCTGATGAAATGTATCCCAGGATGTTGTGGGAGGCTAGGGAGGAAATTGCGGGTCCCCTAACCGAGATATTTGAATCATCGGCAGCCACAGGTGAGGTGCCTGAAGATTGGAGAGTGGCGAATGTTGTGCCCTTGTTTAAGAAGGGCAGCAGGGAAAAGCCTGGGAACTACAGACCGGTGAGCCTAACAGAGTAGGTAAGTTGCTAGAAGGTATTCTGAGAGACAGGATCTACAAGCATTTAGAGAGGCAAGGACTGATTCGGGGCAGTCAGCATGGCTTTGTGCGTGGAAAATCATGTCTCACAAATTTGATTGAGTTTTTTGAGGGAGTGACCAAGAAGGTAGATGAGGGCAGTACAGTAGACGTTGTCTACATGGACTTTAGCAAAGCCTTTGACAAGGTACCGCATGGTAGGTTGTTGCAGAAGGTTAAAGCTCACGGGATCCAGGGTGAGGTTGCCAATTGGATTCAAAATTGGCTGGACGACAGAAGGCAGAGGGTGGTTGTAGAGGGTTGTTTTTCAAACTGGAGGCCTGTGACCAGTGGTGTGCCTCAGGGATCGGTGCTGGGTCCACTGTTATTTGTGATTTATATTAATGATTTGGATGAGAATTTAGGAGGCATGGTTAGTAAGTTTGCAGATGACACCAAGATTGGTGGCACAGTGGATAGTGAAGAAGGTTATCTAGGATTGCAACGGGATCTTGATCAATTAGGCCAGTGGGCCGACGAATGGCAGATGGAGTTTAATTTAGATAAATGTGAGGTGATGCATTTTGGCAGATCGAATCAGGCCAGGACCTACTCAGTTAATGGTATGGCGTTGGGGAGAGTTATAGAACAAAGAGATCTAGGAGTACAGGTTCATAGCTCCTTGAAGGTGGAGTCGCAGGTGGACAGGGTGGTGAAGAAGGCATTCGGCATGCTTGGTTTCATTGGTCAGAACATTGAATACAGGAGTTGGGACGTCTTGTTGAAGTTGTACAAGACATTGGTACGGCCACACTTGGAATACTGTGTGCAGTTCTGGTCACCCTATTATAGAAAGGATATTATTAAACTAGAAAGAGTGCAGAAAAGATTTACTAGGATGTTGCCGGGACTTGATGATTTGAGTTATAAGGAGAGGCTGGGTAGACTGGGACTTTTTTCCCTGGAGCGTAGGAGGCTTAGGGGTGATCTTATAGAGGTCTATAAAATAATGAGGGGCATAGATAAGGTAGATAGTCAACATATTTTCCCAAAGGTAGGGGAGTCTAAAACTAGAGGGCATAGGTTTAAGGTGAGAGGGGAGAGATTCAGAAGGGCCCAGAGGGGCAATTTCTTCCCTCAGAGGGTAGTGAGTGTCTGGAATGTGCTGCCAGAGGTAGTAGTAGAGGCGGGTACAATTGTGTCTTTTAAAAAGCATTTAGATGGTTACATGGGTAAGATGGGTATAGAGGGTTATGGGCCAAGTGTGGGCAACTGGGACTAGCTTAATGGTAAAAACTGGGCGGCATGGACTGGTTGGGCCGAAGGGCCTGTTTCCATGCTGTAAACTTCTATGAATCTTCTATGAATCTACTGGGTAGAACTGGCCTGTTCTTCGGAGGGCAGCCACGGCATTGGTTTAACATATCTGAAAGATGGATGCATGCGCATATTTTGTTTCCAGATGCATAACTCACCACCTAATATTTAACTTGCAGCACGCAGAATGCAAGCCGATCTTTTATCAATGAACAACGGAATATAGTTCTCGACTTGCTGCTGTGCAGATGCTTAAATGGCATTGCATCAGCACAGCCTTGATCAGTGTAATTCATACAATTCTACAGGGGCTACAGAAAAGTGAAGCTTGGTATGCAATTATGTCTTGACCGTCTTTTCAATGCTTTGGTATAATAGTTACAAGGATATTTTAATGGTTTAATTGTTTCTATGGCCGCTGCTCCTTCAAAGCATCAGTGAGCCAGGTGTCACAGTAGGACTGAAACTGCCTCACTGGCATCTTTCCACTTTGTCGCACTGAGATTTGAGTAAACATCTTATTGTTCAGGTTCTCTTACGTATTTCTGGGCTAACTGAAAGTTTCCTAATGATGTTCAATCCACTGAACAGGTTTTTTAACTACGACCAGGTTTGGTGTTTGCGGACTTGTCTTTGTTGCTGAGATTAAGCATGTTGAATTTTGGGGATTTGAGGCAGGGTATGATGCAGGAGTGGAAGTAGGCCATTTGGCCCATCGGGTCTGCTCAGCCATTCAATGAGGTCATGACTAACAAACAAAGAACAAAGAAATGTACAGCACAGGAACAGGCCCTTCGGCCCTCCAAGCCCGTGCCGACCATACTGCCCGACTAAACTACAATCTTCTACACTTCCTGGGTCCGTATCCTTCTATTCCCATCCTATTCATATATTTGTCAAGATGCCCCTTAAATGTCCCTATCGTCCCTGCTTCCACTACCTCCTCCGGTCGTGAGTTCCAGGCACCCACTACCCTCTGCGTAAAAAACTTGCCTCGTACATCTACTCTAAACCTTGCCCCTCTCACCTTAAACCTATGCCCCCTAGTAATTGACCCCTCTACCCTGGGGAAAAGCCTCTGACTATCCACTCTGTCTATGCCCCTCATAATTTTGTATACCTCTATCAGGTCGCCCCCTCAACCTCCTTCGTTCCAGTGAGAACAAACCGAGTTTATTCAATCGCTCCTCATAGCTTATGCCCTCCATACCAGGCAACATTCTGGTAAATCTCTTCTGCAACCTCTCTATAGCCTCCACATCCTTCTGGTAGTGTGGCGACCAGAATTGAACACTATACTCCAAGTGTGGCCTAACTAAGGTTCTATACAGCTGCAACATGACTTGCCAATTCTTATACTCAATGCCCCGGCCAATGAAGGCAAGCATGCCGTATGCCTTCTTGACTACCTTCTCCACCTGTGTTGCCCCTTTCAATGACCTGTGGACCTGTACTCCTAGATCTCTTTAACTTTCAATACTCTTGAGGGTTCTACCATTCACTGTATATTCCCTACCTGCATTAGCCCTTCCAAAATGCATTACCTCACATTTGTCCGGATTAAACTCCATCTGCCATCTCTCCGCCCAAGTCTCCAGACAATCTAAATCCTGATCGAGATTTTCAAGGAAGTGACCGAGATGATTGATGAGGGGAGGGCAGTGGATGTTGTCTACAAGGCCTTTGACAAGGTCCCTCATGGCAGCTGGTACAGAAGGTGAAGTCCCACGGGATCAGAGGTGAGCTGGCAAGATGGATACAGAACTGGCTCGGTCATAGAAGGCAGAGGATAGCAGTATCTGAATGGAGGGCTGTGACTAGTGGTGTTCTTACTGGAACGACAGAGGTTGAGGGGCGACCTGATAGAAGGTACAAAATTATGAGGGGCAGAGACAGAGTGGATAGTCAGAAACATTTTCCCAGGATGGAAGAGTCAATTACTAGGGGGCATAGGTGCGAGGGGCAGGGTTTAGGGAAGATGTGCGATGGAAGTTTTTTACATAGGGTAGTGGGTGCCTGGTACTCAACAGAGGAGGTGGTGGAAGCAGGGACCATAGTGACGTTTAAGGGGCTTCTTGACAAATACATGAATAAGATGGGAGTAGAGGGATACGAACCCTAGATATGTAGAAGGTTTTAGGTTAGATGAGAAGCATGGTCAGCACAGGCGTGAAGGGCCTGTTCCGAAGGGCTGTACTTTTCTTTGTTCTTTATTCCTCAACTCCACTTTCCTGCCTTGTCCCCATACACCTTAATTCTCTCACTGATTAAAAATCTGTCTATCTTAGCCTCAAACATACTTACCTCAGCCATAGGGAGGTGTGCAGTGCCGAAAAGGCCCCGCTGACCCATTGTGGCTGCACCGATAAAAAAGCAACCACCTAACTATTCTAATCTCATTTTCCAGCACTTGGCCCATAGCCTTGTCTGCCTTGGCATCACAAGCGAACATCTAAATGCTACTTGAATGTCGTGAGGGTCTCTGCCTCCACCACCCATTCAGGCCGTGAAGAATTCCATAGATTCACTACCATCTGAGAGATGAAATTCCTCCTCATCTCTGTCTTAAATGGGTGACCCCCTCACTCTGAAATTCTGCCCTCTGGTCCTAGACTCTCCCACAGAGGAAACAACGTCACAGCATCTACCCTGTCAAGCCCCCTGCAAATTCTGTATGTTTCAATAAGGTCACCTCTCATTCTTCTAAACTCCAATGAGGTCAGGCCCAACCTACTCAACCTGTCCTCATAGGAAAATTCGTCCATACCCGGGATCAACCGAGTGAACCTTCTCTGGACTGCCTCCAATTCCCGTATATCTTGACTAAGGGGACCAAAATTGTTCACAGTATTCTGGATGTGGTCTAACTAGTGCCTTGCTTTTCGCTTGGTCAAAACAGGATTTCCCTATCTTCAAGACTCCATTCACTTTGAAATAAAGGCCAACATTCAATTTACTTCAACAAATACCCCCTGAACATGCATGCTAGCTTTTTTGTGATTTATTGGTAACTTGAACAACTGACAACGCAAGAATCAGGTGATCTCAAAAAGTGAGATGCCCTCCCCACAGGAACTTACATTTAACCACAGAGAAATGTTGCAGCGCCCTTCACAGAGAAATGTTCCAGCGCATTTCACAGAGAAATGTTCCCACTTCAGAGAGAAATGTTCCAGGGCATTTCACAGAGAAATGTTCCCACTTCACAGAGAAATGTTCCCACTTCACAGAGAAATGTTCCCACTTCACAGAGAAATGTTCCCACTTCACAGAGAAATGTTCCCGCGCACTTCACAGAGAAATGTTCCCGCGCATTTCACAGAGAAATGTTCCCACTTCACAGAGAAATGTTCCCACTTCACAGAGAAATGTTCCCACTTCACAGAGAAATGTTCCCGCGCACTTCACAGAGAAATGTTCCCGCGCATTTCACAGAGAAATGTTCCCACTTCAGAGAGAAATGTTCCAGCGCTCTTCACAGAGAAATGTTCCAGCGCATTTCACAGAGAAATGTTCCCACTTCAGAGAGAAATGTTCCAGCGCTCTTCACAGAGAAATGTTCCAGCGCACTTCACAGAGAAATGTTCCCACTTCAGAGAGAAATGTTCCAGCGCACTTCACAGAGAAATGTTCCCACTTCACAGAGAAATGTTCCAGCGCTCTTCACAGAGAAATGTTCCAGCGCATTTCACAGAGAAATGTTCCCACTTCAGAGAGAAATGTTCCAGCGCACTTCACAGAGAAATGTTCCCACTTCACAGAGAAATGTTCCAGCGCTCTTCACAGAGAAATGTTCCAGCGCATTTCACAGAGAAATGTTCCCACTTCACAGAGAAATGTTCCCACTTCACAGAGAAATGTTCCAGCGCTCTTCACAGAGAAATGTTCCAGCGCATTTCACAGAGAAATGTTCCCACTTCACAGAGAAATGTTCCCACTTCACAGAAATGTTCCAGCGCTCTTCACAGAGAAATGTTCCAGCGCATTTCACAGAGAAATGTTCCCGCGCATTTCACAGAGAAATGTTCCCACTTCACAGAGAAATGTTCCAGCGCATTTCACAGAGAAATGTTCCCACTTCAGAGAGAAATATTCCAGCGCTCTTCACAGAGAAATGTTCCAGCGCATTTCACAGAGAAATGTTCCCACTTCAGAGAGAAATGTTCCAGCGCTCTTCACAGAGAAATGTTCCAGCGCACTTCACAGAGAAATGTTCCAGCGCACTTCACAGAGAAATGTTCCCGCGCATTTCACAGAGAAATGTTCCCACTTCACAGAGAAATGTTCCCGCGCATTTCACAGAGAAATGTTCCCACTTCACAGAGAAATGTTCCCACTTCACAGAAATGTTCCAGCGCTCTTCACAGAGAAATGTTCCAGGGCCCTTCACAGAGAAATGTTCCCACTTCTCAGAGAAATGTTCCCACTTCACAGAGAAATGTTCCCACTTCACAGAGAAATGTTCCCGCGCATTTCACAGAGAAATGTTCCCGCGCATTTCACAGAGAAATGTTCCCACTTCACAGAGAAATGTTCCAGCGCATTTCACAGAGAAATGTTCCCACTTCAGAGAGAAATATTCCAGCGCTCTTCACAGAGAAATGTTCCAGCGCATTTCACAGAGAAATGTTCCCACTTCACAGAGAAATGTTCCCGCGCACTTCACAGAGAAATGTTCCCGCGCACTTCACAGAGAAATGTTCCAGTGCCCTTCACAGAGAAATGTTCCAGTGCCCTTCACAGAGAAATGTTCCCACTTCACAGAGAAATGTTCCCACTTCACAGAGAAATGTTCCCACTTCACAGAGAAATGTTCCCGCGCACTTCACAGAGAAATGTTCCCGCTTCACAGAAATGTTCCAGTGCCCTTCACCGAGAAATGTTAGCACTTCACAGAGAAATGTTCCCGCGCACTTCACAGAGAAATGTTCCCACTTCACAGAGAAATGTTCCAGCGCATTTCACAGAGAAATGTTCCCACTTCACAGAGAAATGTTCCAGCGCACTTCACAGAGAAATGTTCCAGCGCATTTCACAGAGAAATGTTCCCACTTCAGAGAGAAATATTCCAGCGCTCTTCACAGAGAAATGTTCCAGCGCATTTCACAGAGAAATGTTCCCACTTCACATAGAAATGTTCCCACTTCACAGAGAAATGTTCCCACTTCACATAGAAATGTTCCCACTTCACAGAGAAATGTTCCAGCGCATTTCACAGAGAAATGTTCCCACTTCAGAGAGAAATGTTCCAGCGCACTTCACAGAGAAATGTTCCCGCGCACTTCACAGAGAAATGTTCCCGCGCATTTCACAGAGAAATGTTCCCACTTCACAGAGAAATGTTCCCGCGCATTTCACAGAGAAATGTTCCCACTTCACAGAGAAATGTTCCCGCGCACTTCACAGAGAAATGTTCCCGCGCATTTCACAGAGAAATGTTCCCACTTCACACAGAAATGTTCCCACTTCACAGAGAAATGTTCCCGCGCACTTCACAGAGAAATGTTCCCGCGCATTTCACAGAGAAATGTTCCCACTTCACACAGAAATGTTCCAGCGCATTTCACAGAGAAATGTTCCAGCGCACTTCACAGGGAAATGTTCCCGCGCATTTCACAGAGAAATGTTCCCACTTCACAGAGAAATGTTCCCACTTCAAGGAGAAATGTTCCCAC
Source organism: Scyliorhinus torazame (assembly GCF_047496885.1). Lineage (NCBI taxonomy): Eukaryota > Metazoa > Chordata > Chondrichthyes > Carcharhiniformes > Scyliorhinidae > Scyliorhinus > Scyliorhinus torazame. The sequence continues at coordinate 36,404,110 of NC_092736.1, read as the reverse complement.
TTCACAGAGAAATGTTCCCGCCCACTTCACTGAGAAATGTCCCAGCGCACTTCACAGAGAAATGTTCCAGCGCATTTCACAGAGAAATGTTCCCACTTCACAGAGAAATGTTCCCACTTCACAGAGAAATGTTCCAGCGCATTTCACAGAGAAATGTTCCCATTTCACAGAGAAATGTTCCCGCGCATTTCACAGAGAAATGTTCCCACTTCACAGAGAAATGTTCCCACTTCACAGAGAAATGTTCCAGCGCATTTCACAGAGAAATGTTCCCATTTCACAGAGAAATGTTCCCACTTCACAGGGAAATGTTCCCGCGCACTTCACAGAGAAATGTTCCCACTTCACAGAGAAATGTTCCCACTTCACAGAGAAATGTTCCCACTTCACAGAGAAATGTTCCCGCGCATTTCACAGAGAAATGTTCCAGCGCTCTTCACAGAGAAATGTTCCCACTTCACAGAGAAATGTTCCCACTTCACAGAGAAATGTTCCCGCGCATTTCACAGAGAAATGTTCCCGCGCACTTCACAGAGAAATGTTCCAGCGCATTTCACAGAGAAATGTTCCCATTTCACAGAGAAATGTTCCCGCGCATTTCACAGAGAAATGTTCCAGCGCTCTTCACAGAGAAATGTTCCCACTTCACAGAGAAATGTTCCCACTTCACAGAGAAATGTTCCCACTTCACAGAAAAATGTTCCCGTGCACTTCACAGAGAAATGTTCCAGCGCATTTCACAGAGAAATGTTCCCACTTCAGAGAGAAATGTTCCAGCGCATTTCACAGTGAAATGTTCCCGCGCACTTCACAGAGAAATGTTCCAGCGCATTTCACAGAGAAATGTTCCCACTTCACAGAGAAACGGTCCAGCGCATTTCACATAGAAATGATCCCACTTCACAGAGAAATGTTCCAGCGCATTTCACAGAGAAATGTTCCCACTTCACAGAGAAATGTTCCAGCCCACTCCACAGAGAAATGTTCCCACTTCACAGAGAAATGTTCCCACTTCACAGAAAAATGTTCCAGCCCACTCCACAGAGAAATGTTCCCACTCCACAGAGAAATGTTCCCACTTCACAGAGAAATGTTCCCACTTCACAGAGAAATGTTCCCACTTCAGAGAGAAATGTTCCCACTTCACAGAGAAATGTTCCAGCGCTCTTCACAGAGAAACGGTCCAGCGCATTTCACATAGAAATGAACCCACTTCACAGAGAAATGTTCCAGCGCATTTCACAGAGAAATGTTCCCACTTCACAAAGAAATGTTCCAGCCCACTCCACAGAGAAATGTTCCCACTTCACAGAGAAATGTTCCCACTTCACAGAGAAATGTTCCAGCGCATTTCACAGAGAAATGTTCCCACTTCACGGAGAAATGTTCCAGCGCATTTCACAGAGAAATGTTCCAGCGCATTTCACAGAGAAATGTTCCAGAGCTCTTCACAGAGAAATGTTGCAGCGCATTTCACAGAGAAACGTTCCAGCGCATTTCACAGAGAAACGTTCCCACTTCACAGAGAAATGTTCCCGCGCACTTCACAGAGAAATGTTCCCACTTCACAGAAATGTTCCAGCGCATTTCACAGAAATCTTCCCACTTCAGAGAGCAATGTTCCAGCGCTCTTCACAGAGAAATGTTCCCGTGCATTTCACAGAGAAATGTTCCCGCGCACTTCACAGAGAAATGTTCCAGTGCCCTTCACAGAGAAATGTTCCAGCGCCCTTCACAGAGAAATGTTCCCACTTCACAGAGAAATGTTCCCGCGCACTTCACAGAGAAATGTTCCAGGGCCCTTCGCAGAGAAATGTTCCCACTTCACAGAGAAATGTTCCCACTTCACAGAGAAATGTTCCCACTTCACAGAGAAATGTCCCAGCGCACTTCACAGAGAAATGTCCCAGCGCACTTCACAGAGAAATGTCCCAGCGCACTTCACAGAGAAATGTTCCAGCGCATTTCACAGAGAAATGTTCCCATTTCACAGAGAAATGTTCCAGCGCATTTCACAGAGAAATGTTCCCACTTCACAGAGAAATGTTCCAGCGCTCTTCACAGAGAAATGTTCCAGCGCATTTCACAGAGAAATGCTCCAGCGCCCTTCACAGAGAAATGTTCCCACTTCACAGAGAAATGTTCCAGGGCCCTTCACAGAGAAATGTTCCCACTTCACAGAGAAATGTTCCAGCGCATTTCACAGTGAAATGTTCCCACGCACTTCACAGACAAATGTTCCCACTTCACAGAGAAATGTTCCCACTTCACAGAGAAATGTTCCAGCCCACTTCAAAGAGAAATGTTCCAGCGCATTTCATCGCGAAATGTTCCTGCGCCCTTCACAGAGAAATGTTCCAGCGCACTTCACAGAGAAATGTTCCAGCGCACTTCACAGAGAAATGTTCCAGCGCACTTCACAGAGAAATGTTCCAGCGCACTTCGCAGAGAAATGTACCAGCGCACTTCACAGAGAAATGTTCCCACTTCACAGAGAAATGTTCCCACTTAACAGAGAAATGTTCCAGCGCACTTCACAGAGAAATGTTCCCACTTCACAGAGAAATGTTCCCACTTCACAGAGAAATGTTCCCGCGCATTTCACAGAGAAATGTTCCAGCGCATTTCACAGAGAAATGTTCCCACTTCACAGAGAAATGTTCCAGTGCACTTCACAGAGAAATGTTCCAGCGCATTTCACAGAGAAATGTTCCAGCGCATTTCACAGAGAAATGTTCCCACTTCACAGAGAAATGTTCCAGTGCACTTCACAGAGAAATGTTCCAGCGCATTTCACAGAGAAATGTTCCCACTTCACAGAGAAATGTTCCCGCGCACTTCACTGAGAAATGTTCCAGCGCATTTCACAGAGAAATGTTCCCACTTCACAGAGAAATGTTCCCACTTCACAGAGAAATGTTCCCACTTCACAGAAAAATGTTCCCGCTTCACAGAGAAATGTTCCCGCCCACTTCACAGAGAAATGTTCCAGCGCATTTCACAGAGAAATGTTCCAGCGCATTTCACAGAGAAATGTTCCCACTTCAGAGAGAAATGTTCCAGCGCATTTCACAGAGAAATGTTCCCACTTCAGAGAGAAATGTTCCAGCGCATTTCACAGAGAAATGTTCCCGCGCACTTCACAGAGAAATGTTCCAGCGCACTTCACAGAGAAATGTGCCCACTTCAGAGAGAAATGTTCCAGTGCTCTTCACAGAGAAACGGTCCAGCGCATTTCACATAGAAATGTTCCCACTTCACAGAGAAATGTTCCAGCCCACTCCACAGAGAAATGTTCCCACTTCACAGAGAAATGTTCCCACTTCACAGAAAAATGTTCCAGCCCACTCCACAGAGAAATGTTCCCACTCCACAGAGAAATGTTCCCACTCCACAGAGAAATGTTCCCACTTCACAGAGAAATGTTCCCACTTCACAGAGAAATGTTCCCACTTCACAGAGAAATGTTCCAGCGCATTTCACAGAGAAATGTTCCCGCGCACTTCACAGAGAAATGTTCCAGCGCACTTCACAGAGAAATGTTCCCACTTCAGAGAGAAATGTTCCAGCGCTCTTCACAGAGAAATGTTCCAGCGCATTTCACAGAGAAATGTTCCCACTTCACAGAAATGTTCCCGCGCACTTCACAGAGAAATGTTCCCGCACACTTCACAGAAATGTTCCCACTTCACAGAGAAATGTTCCAGCGCATTTCACAGAAATGTTCCCATCGGTATTCACGGTGGAGAAAGGCATGGATGTTAGGAAACTAAGGGAAATAAATAGTGATGTCTTGAGAAGTGTGCATATTACAGAGGAGGAGGTGCTGGAAGTCTTAAAGCGCATCAAGGTAGATAAATCCCCGGGACCTGATGAAATGTATCCCAGGATGTTGTGGGAGGCTAGGGAGGAAATTGCGGGTCCCCTAACCGAGATATTTGAATCATCGGCAGCCACAGGTGAGGTGCCTGAAGATTGGAGAGTGGCGAATGTTGTGCCCTTGTTTAAGAAGGGCAGCAGGGAAAAGCCTGGGAACTACAGACCGGTGAGCCTAACGTCTGTAGTAGGTAAGTTGCTAGAAGGTATTCTGAGAGTCAGGATCTACAAGCATTTAGAGAGGCAAGGACTGATTCGGGGCAGTCAGCATGGCTTTGTGCGTGGAAAATCATGTCTCACAAATTTGATTGAGTTTTTTGAGGGAGTGACCAAGAAGGTAGATGAGGGTAGTGCAGTAGACGTTGTCTACATGGACTTTAGCAAAGCCTTTGACAAGGTACCGCATGGTAGGTTGTTGCAGAAGGTTAAAGCTCACGGGATCCAGGGTGAGGTTGCCAATTGGATTCAAAATTGGCTGGACGACAGAAGGCAGAGGGTGGTTGTAGAGGGTTGTTTTTCAAACTGGAGGCCTGTGACCAGTGGTGTGCCTCAGGGATCGGTGCTGGGTCCACTGTTATTTGTGATTTATATTAATGATTTGGATGAGAATTTAGGAGGCATGGTTAGTAAGTTTGCAGATGACACCAAGATTGGTGGCATAGTGGATAGTGAAGATGGTTATCTAGGATTGCAACGGGATCTTGATCAATTAGGCCAGTGGGCCGACGAATGGCAGATGGAGTTTAATTTAGATAAATGTGAGGTGATGCATTTTGGCAGATCGAATCAGGCCAGGACCTACTCAGTTAATGGTATGGCGTTGGGGAGAGTTATAGAACAAAGAGATCTAGGAGTACAGGTTCATAGCTCCTTGAAGGTGGAGTCGCAGGTGGACAGGGTGGTGAAGAAGGCATTCGGCATGCTTGGTTTCATTGGTCAGAACATTGAATATAGGAGTTGGGACGTCTTGTTGAAGTTGTACAAGACATTGGTACGGCCACACTTGGAATACTGTGTGCAGTTCTGGTCACCCTATTATAGAAAGGATATTATTAAACTAGAAAGAGTGCAGAAAAGATTTACTAGGATGTTGCCGGGACTTGATGGTTTGTGATATAAGGAGAGGCTGGATAGACTGGGACTTTTTTCCCTGGAGCGTAGGAGGCTTAGGGGTGATCTTATAGAGGTCTATAAAATAATGAGGGGCATAGATAAGGTAGATAGTCAACATCTTTTCCCAAAGGTAGGGGAGTCTAAAACTAGAGGGCATAGGTTTAAGGTGAGAGGGGAGAGATTCAGAAGGGCCCAGAGGGGCAATTTCTTCACTCAGAGGGTAGTGAGTGTCTGGAATGGGCTGCCAGAGGTAGTAGTAGAAGCGGGTACAATTGTGTATTTCAAAAAACATTTAGATGGTTACATGGGTAAGATGGGTATAGAGGGTTATGGGCCAAGTGCGGGCAACTGGGACTAGCTTAATGGTAAAAAACTGGGCGGCATGGACTGGTTGGGCCGAAGGGCCTGTTTCCATGCTGTAAACTTCTATGATTCTACTTCAGAGAGCAATGTTCCAGCGCTCTTCACAGAGAAATGTTCCAGCGCATTTCACAGAGAAATGTTCCCGCGCACTTCACAGAAATGTTCCCACTTCACAGAGAAATGTTCCAGCGCATTTCACAGAAATGTTCCCACTTCAGAGAGGCCCAGAGGGGCAATTTCTTCACTCAGAGGGTAGTGAGTGTCTGGAATGGGCTGCCAGAGGTAGTAGTAGAAGCGGGTACAATTGTGTCTTTCAAAAAGCATTTAGATGGTTACATGGGTAAGATGGGTATAGAGGGTTATGGGCCAAGTGCGGGCAACTGGGACTAGCTTAATGGTAAAAAACTGGGCGGCATGGACTGGTTGGGCCGAAGGGCCTGTTTCCATGCTGTAAACTTCTATGATTCTATGATTCAGAGAGCAATGTTCCAGCGCTCTTCACAGAGAAATATTCCAGCGCATTTCACAGAGAAATGTTCCCGCGCACTTCACAGAGAAATGTTCCAGTGCCCCTCACAGAGAAATGTTCCAGCGCCCTTCACAGAGAAATGTTCCCACTTCACAGAGAAATGTTCCAGGGCCCTTCACAGAGAAATGTTCCCACTTCACAGAGAAATGTTCCCACTTCACAGAGAAATGTTCCAGTGCCCTTCACAGAGAAATGTTCCCGCGCACTTCACAGGGAAATGTTCCCGCGCACTTCACAGAGAAATGTTCCCACGCACTTCACAGAGAAATGTTCCCACTTCACAGAGAAATGTTCCCGCGCACTTCACAGAGAAATGTTCCCGAGCACTTCACAGGGAAATGTTCCCGCGCACTTCACAGAGAAATGTTCCAGCGCACTTCACAGAGAAATGTTCCCACTTCACAGAGAAATGTTCCCGCTTCACAGAGAAATGTTCCCGCGCACTTCACAGAGAAATGTTCCCACTTCACAGAGAAATGTTCCAGCGCATTTCACGGAGAAATGTTTCCACTTCACAGAGAAATGTTCCAGCGCATTTCACAGAGAAATGTGACCACTTCAGAGAGAAATATTCCAGTGCTCTTCACAGAGAATTGTTCCAGCGCATTTCACAGAAAAATGTTCCCACTTCACAGAGAAATGTTCCCACTTCACAGAGAAATGTTCCCACTTCACAGAGAAATGTTCCAGCTCATTTCACAGTGAAATGTTCCAGCGCATTTCACAGAGAAATGTTCCAGTACACTTCACAGAGAAATGTTCCCACTTCACAGAGAAATGTTCCAGTGCACTTCACAGAGAAATGTTCCCGCGCACTTCACAGAGAAATGTTCCCGCGCACATCACAGAGAAATGTTCCCGCGCACTTCACAGAGAAATGTTCCCACTTCACAGAGAAATGTTCCAGCGCACTTCACAGAGAAATGTTCCCACTTCAGAGAGAAATGTTCCAGCGCTCTTCACAGAGAAACGGTCCAGCGCATTTCACATAGAAATGATCCCACTTCACAGAGAAATGTTCCAGCGCATTTCACAGAGAAATGTTCCCACTTCACAGAGAAATGTTCCCACTTCACAGAGAAATGTTCCCACTTCACAGAGAAATGTTCCCACTTCACAGAGAAATGTTCCAGCGCATTTCACAGAGAAATGTTCCCACTTCACAGAGAAATGTTCCCACTTCACAGAGAAATGTTCCCACTTCACAGAGAAATGTTCCCACTTCACAGAGAAATGTTCCAGCGCATTTCACAGAGAAATGTTCCCACTTCACAGAGAAATGTTCCCACTTCACAGAGAAATGTTCCCACTTCACAGAGAAATGTTCCCACTTCACAGAGAAATGTTCCAGCGCATTTCACAGAGAAATGTTCCCACTTCACAGAGAAATGTTCCCACTTCACAGAGAAATGTTCCCACTTCACAGAGAAATGTTCCAGCGCATTTCACAGAGAAATGTTCCCACTTCACAGAGAAATGTTCCAGCGCACTTCACAGAGAAATGTTCCAGCGCATTTCACAGAGAAATGTTCCCACTTCACAGAGAAATGTTCCCGCGCATTTCAGAGAGAAATGTTCCCACTTCACAGAGAAATGTTCCCACTTCACAGAGAAATGTTCCCACTTCACAGAGAAATGTTCCAGCGCATTTCACAGAAATGTTCCAGCGCATTTCACAAAGAAATGTTCCAGCGCCCTTCACAGAGAAATGTTCCCACTTCACAGAGAAATGTTCCCGCGCTCTTCACTGAGAAATGTTCCAGCGCATTTCACAAAGAAATGTTCCAGCGCACTTCACAGAGAAATGTTCCCATTTCACAGAGAAATGTTCCAGCGCATTTCACAGAGAAATGTTCCCACTTCAGAGAGAAATGTTCCAGCGCTCTTCACAGAGAAATGTTCCAGCGCATTTCACAGAGAAATGTTCCCACTTCACAGAGAAATGTTCCCGCGCACTTCACAGAGAAATGTTCCAGCGCACTTCACAGAGAAATGTTCCAGCGCACTTCACAGAGAAATGTTCCCGCTTCACAGAGAAATGTTCCAGCGCACTTCACAGAGAACTGTTCCAGCGCACTTCACAGAGAAATGTTCCAGCGCACTTCACAGAGAAATGTTCCAGCGCACTTCACAGAGAAATGTTCCAACGCACTTCACAGAGAAATGTTCCAGCGCACTTCACAGAGAAATGTTCCCACTTCAGAGAGAAATGTTCCAGCGCTCTTCACAGAGAAATGTTCCAGCGCTTGTCACAGAGAAATGTTCCCGCCCACTTCACAGAGAAATGTTCCAGCGCATTTCACAGAGAAATGTTCCAGCGCATTTCACAGAGAAATGTTCCCACTTCACAGAGAGATGTTCCAGCGCTCTTCACAGAGAAATGTTCCCGCGCACTTCACAGAGAAATGTTCCAGCGCATTTCACAGAAATGTTCCCACTTCAGAGAGAAATGTTCCAGCGCATTTCACAGAAATGTTCCCACTTCACAGAGAAATGTTCCAGCGCTCTTCACAGAGAAATGTTCCAGCGCATTTCACAGAGAAATGTTCCCACTTCACAGAAATGTTCCCGCGCACTTCACAGAGAAATGTTCCCGCACACTTCACAGAAATGTTCCCACTTCACAGAGAAATGTTCCAGCGCATTTCACAGAAATGTTCCCACTTCAGAGAGCAATGTTCCAGCGCTCTTCACAGAGAAATGTTCCAGCGCATTTCACAGAGAAATGTTCCCGCGCACTTCACAGAAATGTTCCCACTTCACAGAGAAATGTTCCAGCGCATTTCACAGAAATGTTCCCACTTCAGAGAGCAATGTTCCAGCGCTCTTCACAGAGAAATATTCCAGCGCATTTCACAGAGAAATGTTCCCGCGCACTTCACAGAGAAATGTTCCAGTGCCCTTCACAGAGAAATGTTCCAGCGCCCTTCACAGAGAAATGTTCCCACTTCACAGAGAAATGTTCCAGGGCCCTTTACAGAGAAATGTTCCCACTTCACAGAGAAATGTTCCCACTTCACAGAGAAATGTTCCAGCGCAATTCACAGAGAAATGTTCCCACTTCACAGAGAAATGTTCCCGCGCATTTCACAGAGAAATGTTCCAGCGCATTTCACAGAGAAATGTTCCCACTTCACAGAGAAATGTTCCAGAGCTCTTCACAGAGAAATGTTCCAGCGCATTTCACAGAGAAATGTTCCCGCGCACTTCACAGAGAAATGTTCCAGCGCATTTCACAGAGAAATGTTCCCGCGCACTTCACAGAGAAATGTTCCTACTTCACAGAGAAATGTTCCCACTTCACAGAGAAATGTTCCAGTGCACTTCACAGAGAAATGTTCCCGCGCACTTCACAGAGAAATGTTCCCGCGCACATCACAGAGAAATGTTCCCGCGCACTTCACAGAGAAATGTTCCCACTTCACAGAGAAATGTTCCAGCGCATTTCGCAGAGAAATGTTCCCACTTCACAGAGAAATGTTCCCACTTCACAGAGAAATGTTCCAGCGCATTTCACAGAGAAATGTTCCCACTTCACAGAGAAATGTTCCCACTTCACAGAGAAATGTTCCCACTTCACAGAGAAATGTTCCAGCGCATTTCACAGAGAAATGTTCCCACTTCACAGAGAAATGTTCCCACTTCACAGAGAAATGTTCCCACTTCACAGAGAAATGTTCCCACTTCACAGAGAAATGTTCCAGCGCATTTCACAGAGAAATGTTCCCACTTCACAGAGAAATGTTCCAGCGCACTTCACAGAGAAATGTTCCAGCGCATTTCACAGAGAAATGTTCCCACTTCACAGAGAAATGTTCCCGCGCATTTCAGAGAGAAATGTTCCCACTTCACAGAGAAATGTTCCCACTTCACAGAGAAATGTTCCCACTTCACAGAGAAATGTTCCAGCGCATTTCACAGAAATGTTCCAGCGCATTTCACAAAGAAATGTTCCAGCGCCCTTCACAGAGAAATGTTCCCACTTCACAGAGAAATGTTCCCGCGCTCTTCACTGAGAAATGTTCCAGCGCATTTCACAAAGAAATGTTCCAGCGCACTTCACAGAGAAATGTTCCCATTTCACAGAGAAATGTTCCAGCGCATTTCACAGAGAAATGTTCCCACTTCAGAGAGAAATGTTCCAGCGCTCTTCACAGAGAAATGTTCCAGCGCATTTCACAGAGAAATGTTCCCACTTCACAGAGAAATGTTCCCGCGCACTTCACAGAGAAATGTTCCAGCGCACTTCACAGAGAAATGTTCCAGCGCACTTCACAGAGAAATGTTCCCGCTTCACAGAGAAATGTTCCAGCGCACTTCACAGAGAACTGTTCCAGCGCACTTCACAGAGAAATGTTCCAGCGCACTTCACAGAGAAATGTTCCAGCGCACTTCACAGAGAAATGTTCCAACGCACTTCACAGAGAAATGTTCCAGCGCACTTCACAGAGAAATGTTCCCACTTCAGAGAGAAATGTTCCAGCGCTCTTCACAGAGAAATGTTCCAGCGCTTGTCACAGAGAAATGTTCCCGCCCACTTCACAGAGAAATGTTCCAGCGCATTTCACAGAGAAATGTTCCAGCGCATTTCACAGAGAAATGTTCCCACTTCACAGAGAGATGTTCCAGCGCTCTTCACAGAGAAATGTTCCCGCGCACTTCACAGAGAAATGTTCCAGCGCATTTCACAGAAATGTTCCCACTTCAGAGAGAAATGTTCCAGCGCATTTCACAGAAATGTTCCCACTTCACAGAGAAATGTTCCAGCGCTCTTCACAGAGAAATGTTCCAGCGCATTTCACAGAGAAATGTTCCCACTTCACAGAAATGTTCCCGCGCACTTCACAGAGAAATGTTCCCGCACACTTCACAGAAATGTTCCCACTTCACAGAGAAATGTTCCAGCGCATTTCACAGAAATGTTCCCACTTCAGAGAGCAATGTTCCAGCGCTCTTCACAGAGAAATGTTCCAGCGCATTTCACAGAGAAATGTTCCCGCGCACTTCACAGAAATGTTCCCACTTCACAGAGAAATGTTCCAGCGCATTTCACAGAAATGTTCCCACTTCAGAGAGCAATGTTCCAGCGCTCTTCACAGAGAAATATTCCAGCGCATTTCACAGAGAAATGTTCCCGCGCACTTCACAGAGAAATGTTCCAGTGCCCTTCACAGAGAAATGTTCCAGCGCCCTTCACAGAGAAATGTTCCCACTTCACAGAGAAATGTTCCAGGGCCCTTTACAGAGAAATGTTCCCACTTCACAGAGAAATGTTCCCACTTCACAGAGAAATGTTCCAGCGCAATTCACAGAGAAATGTTCCCACTTCACAGAGAAATGTTCCCGCGCATTTCACAGAGAAATGTTCCAGCGCATTTCACAGAGAAATGTTCCCACTTCACAGAGAAATGTTCCAGAGCTCTTCACAGAGAAATGTTCCAGCGCATTTCACAGAGAAATGTTCCCGCGCACTTCACAGAGAAATGTTCCAGCGCATTTCACAGAGAAATGTTCCCGCGCACTTCACAGAGAAATGTTCCTACTTCACAGAGAAATGTTCCCACTTCACAGAGAAATGTTCCAGTGCACTTCACAGAGAAATGTTCCCGCGCACTTCACAGAGAAATGTTCCCGCGCACATCACAGAGAAATGTTCCCGCGCACTTCACAGAGAAATGTTCCCACTTCACAGAGAAATGTTCCAGCGCATTTCGCAGAGAAATGTTCCCACTTCACAGAGAAATGTTCCCACTTCACAGAGAAATGTTCCCACTTCACAGAGAAATGTTCCCGCGCACTTCACAGAGAAATGTTCCAGCGCATTTCAGAGAGAAATGTTCCCACTTCACAGAGAAATGTTCCAGCGCATTTCACAGAGAAATGTTCCCACTTCACAGAGAAATGTTCCCACTTCACAGAGAAATGTTCCCGCGCATTTCACAGAGAAATCTTCCCACTTCACAGAGAAATGTTCCCACTTCACAGAGAAATGTTCCAGCGCATTTCACAGAGAAATGTTCCCTCTTCACAGAGAAATGTTCCCACTTCACAGAGAAATGTTCCCACTTCACAGAGAAATGTTCCCACTTCACAGAGAAATGTTCCCACTTCACAGAGAAATGTTCCAGCGCATTTCGCAGAGAAATGTTCCCACTTCACAGAGAAATGTTCCCACTTCACAGAGAAATGTTCCAGCGCATTTCACAGAGAAATGTTCCCACTTCACAGAGAAATGTTCCCACTTCACAGAGAAATGTTCCCACTTCACAGAGAAATGTTCCAGCGCATTTCACAGAGAAATGTTCCCACTTCACAGAGAAATGTTCCAGCGCACTTCACAGAGAAATGTTCCAGCGCATTTCACAGAGAAATGTTCCCACTTCACAGAGAAATGTTCCCGCGCATTTCAGAGAGAAATGTTCCCACTTCACAGAGAAATGTTCCCACTTCACAGAGAAATGTTCCCACTTCACAGAGAAATGTTCCAGCGCATTTCACAGAGAAATGTTCCAGCGCATTTCACAAAGAAATGTTCCAGCGCCCTTCACAGAGAAATGTTCTCACTTCACAGAGAAATGTTCCCGCGCTCTTCACTGAGAAATGTTCCAGCGCATTTCACAAAGAAATGTTCCAGCGCACTTCACAGAGAAATGTTCCCATTTCACAGAGAAATGTTCCAGCGCATTTCACAGAGAAATGTTCCCACTTCAGAGAGAAATGTTCCAGCGCTCTTCACAGAGAAATGTTCCAGCGCATTTCACAGAGAAATGTTCCCACTTCACAGAGAAATGTTCCCGCGCACTTCACAGAGAAATGTTCCAGCGCACTTCACAGAGAAATGTTCCAGCGCACTTCACAGAGAAATGTTCCCGCTTCACAGAGAAATGTTCCAGCGCACTTCACAGAGAAATGTTCCAGCGCACTTCACAGAGAAATGTTCCAGCGCACTTCACAGAGAAATGTTCCAGCGCACTTCACAGAGAAATGTTCCAGAGCACTTCACAGAGAAATGTTCCAACGCACTTCACAGAGAAATGTTCCAGCGCACTTCACAGAGAAATGTTCCCACTTCAGAGAGAAATGTTCCAGCGCTCTTCACAGAGAAATGTTCCAGCGCTCGTCACAGAGAAATGTTCCCGCCCACTTCACAGAGAAATGTTCCAGCGCATTTCACAGAGAAATGTTCCAGCGCTTTTCACAGAGAAATGTTCCCACTTCACAGAGAAATGTTCCAGCGCTCTTCACAGAGAAATGTTCCCGCGCACTTCACAGAGAAATGTTCCAGCGCATTTCACAGAAATGTTCCCACTTCAGAGAGAAATGTTCCAGCGCATTTCACAGAAATGTTCCCACTTCACAGAGAAATGTTCCAGCGCTCTTCACAGAGAAATGTTCCAGCGCATTTCACAGAGAAATGTTCCCACTTCACAGAAATGTTCCCGCGCACTTCACAGAGAAATGTTCCCGCACACTTCACAGAAATGTTCCCACTTCACAGAGAAATGTTCCAGCGCATTTCACAGAAATGTTCCCATCGGTATTCACGGTGGAGAAAGGCATGGATGTTAGGAAACTAAGGGAAATAAATAGTGATGTCTTGAGAAGTGTGCATATTACAGAGGAGGAGGTGCTGGAAGTCTTAAAGCGCATCAAGGTAGATAAATCCCCGGGACCTGATGAAATGTATCCCAGGATGTTGTGGGAGGCTAGGGAGGAAATTGCGGGTCCCCTAACCGAGATATTTGAATCATCGGCAGCCACAGGTGAGGTGCCTGAAGATTGGAGAGTGGCGAATGTTGTGCCCTTGTTTAAGAAGGGCAGCAGGGAAAAGCCTGGGAACTACAGACCGGTGAGCCTAACGTCTGTAGTAGGTAAGTTGCTAGAAGGTATTCTGAGAGTCAGGATCTACAAGCATTTAGAGAGGCAAGGACTGATTCGGGGCAGTCAGCATGGCTTTGTGCGTGGAAAATCATGTCTCACAAATTTGATTGAGTTTTTTGAGGGAGTGACCAAGAAGGTAGATGAGGGTAGTGCAGTAGACGTTGTCTACATGGACTTTAGCAAAGCCTTTGACAAGGTACCGCATGGTAGGTTGTTGCAGAAGGTTAAAGCTCACGGGATCCAGGGTGAGGTTGCCAATTGGATTCAAAATTGGCTGGACGACAGAAGGCAGAGGGTGGTTGTAGAGGGTTGTTTTTCAAACTGGAGGCCTGTGACCAGTGGTGTGCCTCAGGGATCGGTGCTGGGTCCACTGTTATTTGTGATTTATATTAATGATTTGGATGAGAATTTAGGAGGCATGGTTAGTAAGTTTGCAGATGACACCAAGATTGGTGGCATAGTGGATAGTGAAGATGGTTATCTAGGATTGCAACGGGATCTTGATCAATTAGGCCAGTGGGCCGACGAATGGCAGATGGAGTTTAATTTAGATAAATGTGAGGTGATGCATTTTGGCAGATCGAATCAGGCCAGGACCTACTCAGTTAATGGTATGGCGTTGGGGAGAGTTATAGAACAAAGAGATCTAGGAGTACAGGTTCATAGCTCCTTGAAGGTGGAGTCGCAGGTGGACAGGGTGGTGAAGAAGGCATTCGGCATGCTTGGTTTCATTGGTCAGAACATTGAATATAGGAGTTGGGACGTCTTGTTGAAGTTGTACAAGACATTGGTACGGCCACACTTGGAATACTGTGTGCAGTTCTGGTCACCCTATTATAGAAAGGATATTATTAAACTAGAAAGAGTGCAGAAAAGATTTACTAGGATGTTGCCGGGACTTGATGGTTTGTGATATAAGGAGAGGCTGGATAGACTGGGACTTTTTTCCCTGGAGCGTAGGAGGCTTAGGGGTGATCTTATAGAGGTCTATAAAATAATGAGGGGCATAGATAAGGTAGATAGTCAACATCTTTTCCCAAAGGTAGGGGAGTCTAAAACTAGAGGGCATAGGTTTAAGGTGAGAGGGGAGAGATTCAGAAGGGCCCAGAGGGGCAATTTCTTCACTCAGAGGGTAGTGAGTGTCTGGAATGGGCTGCCAGAGGTAGTAGTAGAAGCGGGTACAATTGTGTATTTCAAAAAACATTTAGATGGTTACATGGGTAAGATGGGTATAGAGGGTTATGGGCCAAGTGCGGGCAACTGGGACTAGCTTAATGGTAAAAAACTGGGCGGCATGGACTGGTTGGGCCGAAGGGCCTGTTTCCATGCTGTAAACTTCTATGATTCTACTTCAGAGAGCAATGTTCCAGCGCTCTTCACAGAGAAATGTTCCAGCGCATTTCACAGAGAAATGTTCCCGCGCACTTCACAGAAATGTTCCCACTTCACAGAGAAATGTTCCAGCGCATTTCACAGAAATGTTCCCACTTCAGAGAGGCCCAGAGGGGCAATTTCTTCACTCAGAGGGTAGTGAGTGTCTGGAATGGGCTGCCAGAGGTAGTAGTAGAGGCGGGTACAATTGTGTCTTTCAAAAAGCATTTAGATGGTTACATGGGTAAGATGGGTATAGAGGGTTATGGGCCAAGTGCGGGCAACTGGGACTAGCTTAATGGTAAAAAACTGGGCGGCATGGACTGGTTGGGCCGAAGGGCCTGTTTCCATGCTGTAAACTTCTATGATTCTATGATTCAGAGAGCAATGTTCCAGCGCTCTTCACAGAGAAATGTTCCAGCGCACTTCAGAGAAATGTTCCCGCGCACTTCACAGAGAAATGTTCCCGCGCACTTCACAGAGAAATGTTCCCGAGCACTTCACAGGGAAATGTTCCCGCGCACTTCACAGAGAAATGTTCCCACTTCACAGAGAAATGTTCCCGCTTCACAGAGAAATGTTCCCGCGCACTTCACAGGGAAATGTTCCCGCGCACTTCACAGAGAAATGTTCCCACGCACTTCACAGAGAAATGTTCCCACTTCACAGAGAAATGTTCCCGCGCACTTCACAGAGAAATGTTCCCGAGCACTTCACAGGGAAATGTTCCCGCGCACTTCACAGAGAAATGTTCCAGCGCACTTCACAGAGAAATGTTCCCACTTCACAGAGAAATGTTCCCGCTTCACAGAGAAATGTTCCCGCGCACTTCACAGAGAAATGTTCCCACTTCACAGAGAAATGTTCCAGCGCATTTCACGGAGAAATGTTTCCACTTCACAGAGAAATGTTCCAGCGCATTTCACAGAGAAATGTGACCACTTCAGAGAGAAATATTCCAGTGCTCTTCACAGAGAAATGTTCCAGCGCATTTCACACAAACGTTCCAGCGCATTTCACATAGAAATGTTCCCACTTCACAGAGAAATGTTCCAGCGCACTTCACAGAGAAATCTTCCCACTTCACAGAGAAATGTTCTAGCGCATTTCACATAGAAATGTTCCCACTTCACAGAGAAATATTCCAGTGCTCTTCACAGAGAAATGTTCCAGCGCCCTTCACATAGAAATGTTCCCACTTCACAGAGAAATTTTCCAGCGCACTTCACAGAGAAATGTTCCCACTTCACATAGAAATGTTCCCACTTCACAGAGAAATGTTCCAGCGCATTTCACAGAGAAATGTTCCCACTTCACAGAGAAATGTTCCCACTTCACAGAGAAATGTTCCCACTTCACAGAGAAATGTTCCAGCGCAACTCACAGAGAAATGTTCCAGCGCATTTCACGGAGAAATGTTCCCACTTCAGAGAGAAATGTTCCCACTTCAGAGAGAAATGTTCCCACTTCACAGAGAAATGTTCCAACGCATTTCACAGAGAAATGTTCCCACTTCAGAGAGAAATGTTCCCACTTCACAGAGAAACGGTCCAGCGCACTTCACAGAGAAATGTTCCCGCGCACTTCACAGAGAAATGTTCCCGCTTCACAGAGAAATGTTCCCACTTCACAGAGAAATGTTCCAGCGCATTTCACAGAGAAATGTTCCCGCGCACTTCACAGAGAAATGTTCCAGTGCCCTTCACAGAGAAATGTTCCCACTTCACAGAGAAATGTTCCCGCGCATTTCACAGAGAAATGTTCCCGCGCACTTCACAGAGAAATGTTCCAGTGCCCTTCACAGAGAAATGTTCCCACTTCACAGAGAAATGTTCCCACGCACTTCACAGAGAAATGTTCCCACTTCACAGAGAAATGTTCCAGCGCATTTCACGGAGAAATGTTTCCACTTCACAGAGAAATGTTCCAGCGCATTTCACAGAGAAATGTGACCACTTCAGAGAGAAATATTCCAGTGCTCTTCACAGAGAAATGTTCCCGCGCACTTCACATAGAAATGTTCCCACTTCACAGAGAAATGTTCCAGCGCACTTCACAGAGAAATCTTCCCACTTCACAGAGAAATGTTCTAGCGCATTTCACATAGAAATGTTCCCACTTCACAGAGAAATGTTCCAGCGCATTTCACAGAGAAATGTTCCCACTTCACAGAGAAATGTTCCAGCGCATTTCACAGAGAAATGTTCCCACTTCAGAGAGAAATATTCCAGTGCTCTTCACAGAGAAATGTTCCAGCGCATTTCACACAAACGTTCCAGCGCATTTCACATAGAAATGTTCCCACTTCACAGAGAAATTTTCCAGCGCACTTCACAGAGAAATGTTCCCACTTCACAGAGAAATGTTCCAGCGCACTTCACATAGAAATGTTCCCACTTCACAGAGAAATGTTCCAGCGCATTTCACAGAGAAATGTTCCCACTTCACAGAGAAATGTTCCAGCGCACTTCACAGAGAAATGTTCCCACTTCACAGAGAAATGTTCCAGTGCCCTTCACAGAGAAATGTTCCCACTTCACAGAGAAATGTTCCCACGCACTTCACAGAGAAATGTTCCCACTTCACAGAGAAATGTTCCAGCGCATTTCACGGAGAAATGTTTCCACTTCACAGAGAAATGTTCCAGCGCATTTCACAGAGAAATGTGACCACTTCAGAGAGAAATATTCCAGTGCTCTTCACAGAGAAATGTTCCCGCGCACTTCACATAGAAATGTTCCCACTTCACAGAGAAATGTTCCAGCGCACTTCACAGAGAAATCTTCCCACTTCACAGAGAAATGTTCTAGCGCATTTCACATAGAAATGTTCCCACTTCACAGAGAAATGTTCCAGCGCATTTCACAGAGAAATGTTCCCACTTCACAGAGAAATGTTCCAGCGCATTTCACAGAGAAATGTTCCCACTTCAGAGAGAAATATTCCAGTGCTCTTCACAGAGAAATGTTCCAGCGCATTTCACACAAACGTTCCAGCGCATTTCACATAGAAATGTTCCCACTTCACAGAGAAATTTTCCAGCGCACTTCACAGAGAAATGTTCCCACTTCACAGAGAAATGTTCCAGCGCACTTCACATAGAAATGTTCCCACTTCACAGAGAAATGTTCCAGCGCATTTCACAGAGAAATGTTCCCACTTCACAGAGAAATGTTCCAGCGCACTTCACAGAGAAATGTTCCCACTTCACAGAGAAATGTTCCAGTGCACTTCACAGAGAAATGTTCCAGCGCACTTCACAGAGAAATGTTCCCACTTCACAGAGAAATGTTCCCACTTCACAGAGAAATGTTCCAGCGCAACTCACAGAGAAATGTTCCAGCGCATTTCACGGAGAAATGTTCCCACTTCACAGAGAAATGTTCCCACTTCACAGAGAAATGTTCCAACGCATTTCACAGAGAAATGTTCCCACTTCAGAGAGAAATGTCCCCACTTCACAGAGAAATGCTCCATCGCACTTCACAGAGAAATGTTCCTGCGCACTTCACAGAGAAATGTTCCCGCTTCACAGAGAAATGTTCCCACTTCACAGAGAAATGTTCCAGCGCATTTCACAGAGAAATGTTCCCGCGCACTTCACAGAGAAATGTTCCAGTGCCCTTCACAGAGAAATGTTCCCACTTCACAGAGAAATGTTCCCGCGCATTTCACAGAGAAATGTTCCCGCGCACTTCACAGAGAAATGTTCCAGTGCCCTTCACAGAGAGATGTTCCCCCTGCACAGAGAAATGTTCCCACTTCACAGAGAAATGTTCCCACTTCACAGAGAAATGTTCCCACTCCACAGAGAAATGTTCCCACTTCACAGAGAAATGTTCCCGCGCATTTCACAGAGAAATGTTCCCGCTTCACAGAGAAATGTTCCCACTCCACAGTGAAATGTTCCCACTTCACAGAGAAATGTTCCCACTCCACAGAGAAATGTTCCCACTCCACAGAGAAATGTTCCCACTCCACAGAGAAATGTTCCCACTTCAGAGAGAAATGTTCCCACTTCACAGAGAAATGTTCCCACTTCAGAGAGAAATGTTCCAGCGCTCTTCACAGAGAAACGGTCCAGCGCATTTCACATAGAAATGATCCCACTTCACAGAGAAATGTTACAGCGCATTTCACAGAGAAATGTTCCCACTTCACAGAGAAATGTTCCCACTTCACAGAGAAATGTTCCCACTTCACGGAGAAATGTTCCCGCGCATTTCACAGAGAAATGTTCCAGCGCATTTCACAGAGAAATGTTCCCACTTCACAGAGAAATGTTCCAGCGCATTTCACAGAGAAATGTTCCCACTTCACAGAGAAATGTTCCAGCGCACTTCACAGAGAAATGTTCCCACTTCAGAGAGAAATATTCCAGTGCTCTTCACAGAGAAATGTTCCAGCGCATTTCACACAAACGTTCCAGCGCATTTCACATAGAAATGTTCCCACTTCACAGAGAAATGTTCCCACTTCACAGAGAAATGTTCCCACTTCACAGAGAAATGTTCCCACTCCACAGAGAAATGTTCCCACTTCACAGAGAAATGTTCCAGCGCATTTCACAGAGAAATGTTCCCACTCCACAGAGAAATGTTCCCACTCCACAGAGAAATGTTCCCACTTCACAGAGAAATGTTCCCACTCCACAGAGAAATGTTCCCACTCCACAGAGAAATGATCCCGCGCATTTCACAGAGAAATGTTCCAGCGTCTTCACAGAGAAACGGTGCAGCGCATTTCACATAGAAATGATCCCACTTCACAGAGAAATGTTCCCACTCCACAGAGAAATGTTCCCACTTCACAGAGAAATGTTCCCACTTCACAGAGAAATGTTCCCACTTCACGGAGAAATGTTCCCGCGCATTTCACAGAGAAATGTTCCAGCGCATTGCACAGAGAAATGTTCCCACTTCAGAGAGAAATGTTCCAGAGCTCTTCACAGAGAAATGTTCCAGCGCGTTTCACAGAGAAACGTTCCAGCGCATTTCACAGAGAAACGTTCCCACTTCACAGAGAAATGTTCCCACTTCACAGAGAAATGTTCCAGCGCACTTCACAGAGAAATGTTCCAGCGCCCTTCACAGAGAAATGTTCCCACTTCACAGAGAAATGTTCCCGCTTCACAGAGAAATGTTCCCGCGCACTTCACAGAGAAATGTTCCCACTTCACAGAGAAATGTTCCAGCGCATTTCACGGAGAAATGTTTCCACTTCACAGAGAAATGTTCCAGCGCATTTCACAGAGAAATGTGACCACTTCAGAGAGAAATATTCCAGTGCTCTTCACAGAGAAATGTTCCAGCGCATTTCACACAAACGTTCCAGCGCATTTCACATAGAAATGTTCCCACTTCACAGAGAAATGTTCCAGCGCACTTCACAGAGAAATCTTCCCACTTCACAGAGAAATGTTCTAGCGCATTTCACATAGAAATGTTCCCACTTCACAGAGAAATATTCCAGTGCTCTTCACAGAGAAATGTTCCAGCGCCCTTCACATAGAAATGTTCCCACTTCACAGAGAAATTTTCCAGCGCACTTCACAGAGAAATGTTCCCACTTCACATAGAAATGTTCCCACTTCACAGAGAAATGTTCCAGCGCATTTCACAGAGAAATGTTCCCACTTCACAGAGAAATGTTCCCACTTCACAGAGAAATGTTCCCACTTCACAGAGAAATGTTCCAGCGCAACTCACAGAGAAATGTTCCAGCGCATTTCACGGAGAAATGTTCCCACTTCAGAGAGAAATGTTCCCACTTCAGAGAGAAATGTTCCCACTTCACAGAGAAATGTTCCAACGCATTTCACAGAGAAATGTTCCCACTTCAGAGAGAAATGTTCCCACTTCACAGAGAAACGGTCCAGCGCACTTCACAGAGAAATGTTCCCGCGCACTTCACAAAGAAATGTTCCCGCTTCACAGAGAAATGTTCCCACTTCACAGAGAAATGTTCCAGCGCATTTCACAGAGAAATGTTCCCGCGCACTTCACAGAGAAATGTTCCAGTGCCCTTCACAGAGAAATGTTCCCACTTCACAGAGAAATGTTCCCGCGCATTTCACAGAGAAATGTTCCCGCGCACTTCACAGAGAAATGTTCCAGTGCCCTTCACAGAGAAATGTTCCCACTTCACAGAGAAATGTTCCCACGCACTTCACAGAGAAATGTTCCCACTTCACAGAGAAATGTTCCAGCGCATTTCACGGAGAAATGTTTCCACTTCACAGAGAAATGTTCCAGCGCATTTCACAGAGAAATGTGACCACTTCAGAGAGAAATATTCCAGTGCTCTTCACAGAGAAATGTTCCCGCGCACTTCACATAGAAATGTTCCCACTTCACAGAGAAATGTTCCAGCGCACTTCACAGAGAAATCTTCCCACTTCACAGAGAAATGTTCTAGCGCATTTCACATAGAAATGTTCCCACTTCACAGAGAAATGTTCCAGCGCATTTCACAGAGAAATGTTCCCACTTCACAGAGAAATGTTCCAGCGCATTTCACAGAGAAATGTTCCCACTTCAGAGAGAAATATTCCAGTGCTCTTCACAGAGAAATGTTCCAGCGCATTTCACACAAACGTTCCAGCGCATTTCACATAGAAATGTTCCCACTTCACAGAGAAATTTTCCAGCGCACTTCACAGAGAAATGTTCCCACTTCACAGAGAAATGTTCCAGCGCACTTCACATAGAAATGTTCCCACTTCACAGAGAAATGTTCCAGCGCATTTCACAGAGAAATGTTCCCACTTCACAGAGAAATGTTCCAGCGCACTTCACAGAGAAATGTTCCCACTTCACAGAGAAATGTTCCAGTGCCCTTCACAGAGAAATGTTCCCACTTCACAGAGAAATGTTCCCACGCACTTCACAGAGAAATGTTCCCACTTCACAGAGAAATGTTCCAGCGCATTTCACGGAGAAATGTTTCCACTTCACAGAGAAATGTTCCAGCGCATTTCACATAGAAATGTTCCCACTTCACAGAGAAATGTTCCAGCGCACTTCACAGAGAAATCTTCCCACTTCACAGAGAAATGTTCTAGCGCATTTCACATAGAAATGTTCCCACTTCACAGAGAAATGTTCCAGCGCATTTCACAGAGAAATGTTCCCACTTCACAGAGAAATGTTCCAGCGCATTTCACAGAGAAATGTTCCCACTTCAGAGAGAAATATTCCAGTGCTCTTCACAGAGAAATGTTCCAGCGCATTTCACACAAACGTTCCAGCGCATTTCACATAGAAATGTTCCCACTTCACAGAGAAATTTTCCAGCGCACTTCACAGAGAAATGTTCCCACTTCACAGAGAAATGTTCCAGCGCACTTCACATAGAAATGTTCCCACTTCACAGAGAAATGTTCCAGCGCATTTCACAGAGAAATGTTCCCACTTCACAGAGAAATGTTCCAGCGCACTTCACAGAGAAATGTTCCCACTTCACAGAGAAATGTTCCAGTGCACTTCACAGAGAAATGTTCCAGCGCACTTCACAGAGAAATGTTCCCACTTCACAGAGAAATGTTCCCACTTCACAGAGAAATGTTCCAGCGCAACTCACAGAGAAATGTTCCAGCGCATTTCACGGAGAAATGTTCCCACTTCACAGAGAAATGTTCCCACTTCACAGAGAAATGTTCCAACGCATTTCACAGAGAAATGTTCCCACTTCAGAGAGAAATGTCCCCACTTCACAGAGAAATGCTCCATCGCACTTCACAGAGAAATGTTCCTGCGCACTTCACAGAGAAATGTTCCCGCTTCACAGAGAAATGTTCCCACTTCACAGAGAAATGTTCCAGCGCATTTCACAGAGAAATGTTCCCGCGCACTTCACAGAGAAATGTTCCAGTGCCCTTCACAGAGAAATGTTCCCACTTCACAGAGAAATGTTCCCGCGCATTTCACAGAGAAATGTTCCCGCGCACTTCACAGAGAAATGTTCCAGTGCCCTTCACAGAGAGATGTTCCCCCTGCACAGAGAAATGTTCCCACTTCACAGAGAAATGTTCCCACTCCACAGAGAAATGTTCCCACTTCACAGAGAAATGTTCCCGCGCATTTCACAGAGAAATGTTCCCGCTTCACAGAGAAATGTTCCCACTCCACAGTGAAATGTTCCCACTTCACAGAGAAATGTTCCCACTCCACAGAGAAATGTTCCCACTCCACAGAGAAATGTTCCCACTCCACAGAGAAATGTTCCCACTTCAGAGAGAAATGTTCCCACTTCACAGAGAAATGTTCCCACTTCAGAGAGAAATGTTCCAGCGCTCTTCACAGAGAAACGGTCCAGCGCATTTCACATAGAAATGATCCCACTTCACAGAGAAATGTTACAGCGCATTTCACAGAGAAATGTTCCCACTTCACAGAGAAATGTTCCCACTTCACAGAGAAATGTTCCCACTTCACGGAGAAATGTTCCCGCGCATTTCACAGAGAAATGTTCCAGCGCATTTCACAGAGAAATGTTCCCACTTCACAGAGAAATGTTCCAGCGCATTTCACAGAGAAATGTTCCCACTTCACAGAGAAATGTTCCAGCGCACTTCACAGAGAAATGTTCCCACTTCAGAGAGAAATATTCCAGTGCTCTTCACAGAGAAATGTTCCAGCGCATTTCACACAAACGTTCCAGCGCATTTCACATAGAAATGTTCCCACTTCACAGAGAAATGTTCCCACTTCACAGAGAAATGTTCCCACTTCACAGAGAAATGTTCCCACTCCACAGAGAAATGTTCCCACTTCACAGAGAAATGTTCCAGCGCATTTCACAGAGAAATGTTCCCACTCCACAGAGAAATGTTCCCACTCCACAGAGAAATGTTCCCACTTCACAGAGAAATGTTCCCACTCCACAGAGAAATGTTCCCACTCCACAGAGAAATGATCCCGCGCATTTCACAGAGAAATGTTCCAGCGTCTTCACAGAGAAACGGTGCAGCGCATTTCACATAGAAATGATCCCACTTCACAGAGAAATGTTCCCACTCCACAGAGAAATGTTCCCACTTCACAGAGAAATGTTCCCACTTCACAGAGAAATGTTCCCACTTCACGGAGAAATGTTCCCGCGCATTTCACAGAGAAATGTTCCAGCGCATTGCACAGAGAAATGTTCCCACTTCAGAGAGAAATGTTCCAGAGCTCTTCACAGAGAAATGTTCCAGCGCGTTTCACAGAGAAACGTTCCAGCGCATTTCACAGAGAAACGTTCCCACTTCACAGAGAAATGTTCCCACTTCACAGAGAAATGTTCCAGCGCACTTCACAGAGAAATGTTCCAGCGCCCTTCACAGAGAAATGTTCCCACTTCACAGAGAAATGTTCCAGGGCCCTTCACAGAGAAATGTTCCCACTTCACAGAGAAATGTTCCAGCGCATTTCACAGTGAAATGTTCCCACGCACTTCACAGAGAAATGTTCCCACTTCACAGAGAAATGTTCCCACTTCACAGAGAAATGTTCCAGCGCATTTCACAGAGAAATGTTCCCACTTCACAGAGAAATGTTCCAGCGCTCTTCACAGAGAAATGTTCCAGCGCACTTCACAGAGAAATGTTCGCGTGCATTTCACAGAGAAATGTTCCAGCGCATTTCACAGAGAAATGTTCCCGCGCACTTCACAGAGAAATGTTCCAGTGCCCTTCACAGAGAAATGTTCCAGCGCCCTTCACAGAGAAATGTTCCCACTTCACAGAGAAATGTTCCAGGGCCCTTCACAGAGAAATGTTCCCACTTCACAGAGAAATGTTCCCACTTCACAGTGAAATGTTCCCACGCACTTCACAGAGAAATGTTCCCACTTCACAGAGAAATGTTCCCACTTCACAGAGAAATGTTCCCACTTCACAGAGAAATGTTCCAGCCCACTTTAAAGAGAAATGTTCCAGCGCATTTCACAGAGAAATGTTCCACCACACTTCACAGAGAAATGTTCCAGCGCACTTCACAGAGAAATGTTCCAGCGCACTTCGCAGAGAAATGTACCAGCGCACTTCACAGAGAAATGTTCCCACTTCACAGAGAAATGTTCCCACTTAACAGAGAAATGTTCCAGCGCACTTCACAGAGAAATGTCCCAGCGCACTTCACAGAGAAATGTTCCCACTTCACAGAGAAATGTTCCAGCGCATTTCACAGAGAAATGTTCCCACTTCACAGAGAAATGTTCCCGCGCATTTCACAGAGAAATGTTCCAGCGCATTTCACAGAGAAATGTTCCCACTTCAGAGAGAAATGTTCCAGTGCACTTCACAGAGAAATGTTCCAGCGCATTTCACAGAGAAATGTTCCAGCGCACTTCACAGAGAAATGTTCCAGCGCATTTCACAGAGAAATGTTCCCACTTCACAGAGAAATGTTCCCGCGCATTTCACAGAGAAATGTTCCCGCGCACTTCACAGAGAAATGTTCCCACTTCACAGAGAAATGTTCCCACTTCACAGAGAAATGTTCCCACTTCACAGAGAAATGTTCCCACTTCACAGAGAAATGTTCCAGCACACTTCACAGAGAAATGTTACAGCGCACTTCACAGAGAAATGTTCCCGCGCACTTAACAGAGAAATGTTCCCGCTTCACAGAGAAATGTTCCAGCGCACTTCACAGAGAAATGTTCCAGCGCATTTCACAGAGAAATGTTCCAGTGCCCTTCACAGAGAAATGTTCCATCGCCCTTCACAGAGAAATGTTCCACTTCACAGAGAAATGTTCCAGGGCCCTTCA
The DNA here is from genome assembly GCF_047496885.1 of Scyliorhinus torazame. Lineage (NCBI taxonomy): Eukaryota > Metazoa > Chordata > Chondrichthyes > Carcharhiniformes > Scyliorhinidae > Scyliorhinus > Scyliorhinus torazame. The sequence goes on along the minus strand of NC_092736.1, from coordinate 36,378,223 downwards.
CAGAGAAATGTTCCCACTTCACAGAGAAATGTTCCAGCGCATTTCACAGTGAAATGTTCCCACGCACTTCACAGAGAAATGTTCCCACTTCACAGAGAAATGTTCCCACTTCACAGAGAAATGTTCCAGCCCACTTCAAAGAGAAATGTTCCAGCGCATTTCATCGCGAAATGTTCCTGCGCCCTTCACAGAGAAATGTTCCAGCGCACTTCACAGAGAAATGTTCCAGCGCACTTCACAGAGAAATGTTCCAGCGCACTTCACAGAGAAATGTTCCAGCGCACTTCGCAGAGAAATGTACCAGCGCACTTCACAGAGAAATGTTCCCACTTCACAGAGAAATGTTACCACTTAACAGAGAAATGTTCCAGCGCACTTCACAGAGAAATGTTCCCACTTCACAGAGAAATGTTCCCGCGCATTTCACAGAGAAATGTTCCAGCGCATTTCACAGAGAAATGTTCCCACTTCACAGAGAAATGTTCCAGAGCTCTTCACAGAGAAATGTTCCAGCGCATTTCACAGAGAAATGTTCCCACTTCACAGAGAAATGTTCCCGCGCACTTCACAGAGAAATGTTCCAGCGCATTTCACAGAGAAATGTTCCCGCGCACTTCACAGAGAAATGTTCCTACTTCACAGAGAAATATTCCCACTTCACAGAGAAATGTTCCAGTGCACTTCACAGAGAAATGTTCCCGCGCACTTCACAGAGAAATGTTCCCACTTCACAGAGAAATGTTCCCACTTCACAGAGAAATGTTCCCACTTCACGGAGAAATGTTCCCGCGCATTTCACAGAGAAATGTTCCAGCGCATTGCACAGAGAAATGTTCCCACTTCAGAGAGAAATGTTCCAGAGCTCTTCACAGAGAAATGTTCCAGCGCGTTTCACAGAGAAACGTTCCAGCGCATTTCACAGAGAAACGTTCCCACTTCACAGAGAAATGTTCCCACTTCACAGAGAAATGTTCCAGCGCACTTCACAGAGAAATGTTCCAGCGCCCTTCACAGAGAAATGTTCCCACTTCACAGAGAAATGTTCCAGGGCCCTTCACAGAGAAATGTTCCCACTTCACAGAGAAATGTTCCAGCGCATTTCACAGTGAAATGTTCCCACGCACTTCACAGAGAAATGTTCCCACTTCACAGAGAAATGTTCCCACTTCACAGAGAAATGTTCCAGCGCATTTCACAGAGAAATGTTCCCACTTCACAGAGAAATGTTCCAGCGCTCTTCACAGAGAAATGTTCCAGCGCACTTCACAGAGAAATGTTCGCGTGCATTTCACAGAGAAATGTTCCAGCGCATTTCACAGAGAAATGTTCCCGCGCACTTCACAGAGAAATGTTCCAGTGCCCTTCACAGAGAAATGTTCCAGCGCCCTTCACAGAGAAATGTTCCCACTTCACAGAGAAATGTTCCAGGGCCCTTCACAGAGAAATGTTCCCACTTCACAGAGAAATGTTCCCACTTCACAGTGAAATGTTCCCACGCACTTCACAGAGAAATGTTCCCACTTCACAGAGAAATGTTCCCACTTCACAGAGAAATGTTCCCACTTCACAGAGAAATGTTCCAGCCCACTTTAAAGAGAAATGTTCCAGCGCATTTCACAGAGAAATGTTCCACCACACTTCACAGAGAAATGTTCCAGCGCACTTCACAGAGAAATGTTCCAGCGCACTTCGCAGAGAAATGTACCAGCGCACTTCACAGAGAAATGTTCCCACTTCACAGAGAAATGTTCCCACTTAACAGAGAAATGTTCCAGCGCACTTCACAGAGAAATGTCCCAGCGCACTTCACAGAGAAATGTTCCCACTTCACAGAGAAATGTTCCAGCGCATTTCACAGAGAAATGTTCCCACTTCACAGAGAAATGTTCCCGCGCATTTCACAGAGAAATGTTCCAGCGCATTTCACAGAGAAATGTTCCCACTTCAGAGAGAAATGTTCCAGTGCACTTCACAGAGAAATGTTCCAGCGCATTTCACAGAGAAATGTTCCAGCGCACTTCACAGAGAAATGTTCCAGCGCATTTCACAGAGAAATGTTCCCACTTCACAGAGAAATGTTCCCGCGCATTTCACAGAGAAATGTTCCCGCGCACTTCACAGAGAAATGTTCCCACTTCACAGAGAAATGTTCCCACTTCACAGAGAAATGTTCCCACTTCACAGAGAAATGTTCCCACTTCACAGAGAAATGTTCCAGCACACTTCACAGAGAAATGTTACAGCGCACTTCACAGAGAAATGTTCCCGCGCACTTAACAGAGAAATGTTCCCGCTTCACAGAGAAATGTTCCAGCGCACTTCACAGAGAAATGTTCCAGCGCATTTCACAGAGAAATGTTCCAGTGCCCTTCACAGAGAAAGGTTCCATCGCCCTTCACAGAGAAATGTTCCACTTCACAGAGAAATGTTCCAGGGCCCTTCACAGAGAAATGTTCCCACTTCACAGAGAAATGTTCCAGCGCATTTCACAGTGAAATGTTCCCACGCACTTCACAGAGAAATGTTCCCACTTCACAGAGAAATGTTCCCACTTCACAGAGAAATGTTCCAGCCCACTTCAAAGAGAAATGTTCCAGCGCATTTCATCGCGAAATGTTCCTGCGCCCTTCACAGAGAAATGTTCCAGCGCACTTCACAGAGAAATGTTCCAGCGCACTTCACAGAGAAATGTTCCAGCGCACTTCACAGAGAAATGTTCCAGCGCACTTCGCAGAGAAATGTACCAGCGCACTTCACAGAGAAATGTTCCCACTTCACAGAGAAATGTTCCCACTTAACAGAGAAATGTTCCAGCGCACTTCACAGAGAAATGTTCCCACTTCACAGAGAAATGTTCCCGCGCATTTCACAGAGAAATGTTCCAGCGCATTTCACAGAGAAATGTTCCCACTTCACAGAGAAATGTTCCAGAGCTCTTCACAGAGAAATGTTCCAGCGCATTTCACAGAGAAATGTTCCCGCGCACTTCACAGAGAAATGTTCCAGCGCATTTCACAGAGAAATGTTCCCGCGCACTTCACAGAGAAATGTTCCTACTTCACAGAGAAATATTCCCACTTCACAGAGAAATGTCCCAGTGCACTTCACAGAGAAATGTTCCCGCGCACTTCACAGAGAAATGTTCCCGCGCACATCACAGAGAAATGTTCCCGCGCACTTCACAGAGAAATGTTCCCACTTCACAGAGAAATGTTCCAGCGCATTTCGCAGAGAAATGTTCCCACTTCACAGAGAAATGTTCCCACTTCACAGAGAAATGTTCCCACTTCACAGAGGAATGTTCCCGCGCACTTCACAGAGAAATGTTCCAGCGCATTTCAGAGAGAAATGTTCCCACTTCACAGAGAAATGTTCCAGCGCATTTCACAGAGAAATGTTCCCACTTCACAGAGAAATGTTCCCACTTCACAGAGAAATGTTCCCACTTCACAGAGAAATGTTCCAGCGCATTTCACAGAGAAATGTTCCCACTTCACAGAGAAATGTTCCCACTTCACAGAGAAATGTTCCCACTTCACAGAGAAATGTTCCAGCGCATTTCACAGAGAAATGTTCCCACTTCACAGAGAAATGTTCCCACTTCACAGAGAAATGTTCCCACTTCACAGAGAAATGTTCCAGCGCATTTCACAGAGAAATGTTCCCACTTCACAGAGAAATGTTCCCACTTCACAGAGAAATGTTCCAGCGCATTTCACAGAGAAATGTTCCCACTTCACAGAGAAATGTTCCAGCGCACTTCACAGAGAAATGTTCCAGCGCATTTCACAGAGAAATGTTCCCACTTCACAGAGAAATGTTCCCGCGCATTTCAGAGAGAAATGTTCCCACTTCACAGAGAAATGTTCCCACTTCACAGAGAAATGTTCCCACTTCACAGAGAAATGTTCCAGCGCATTTCACAGAGAAATGTTCCAGCGCATTTCACAAAGAAATGTTCCAGCGCCCTTCACAGAGAAATGTTCCCACTTCACAGAGAAATGTTCCCGCGCTCTTCACTGAGAAATGTTCCAGCGCATTTCACAAAGAAATGTTCCAGCGCACTTCACAGAGAAATGTTCCCATTTCACAGAGAAATGTTCCAGCGCATTTCACAGAGAAATGTTCCCACTTCACAGAGAAATGTTCCCGCGCACTTCACAGAGAAATGTTCCAGCGCACTTCACAGAGAAATGTTCCCACTTCACAGAGAAATGTTCCAGCGCATTTCACAGAGAAATGTTCCCGCTTCACAGAGAAATGTTCCAGCGCACTTCACAGAGAAATGTTCCAGCGCACTTCACAGAGAAATGTTCCAGCGCACTTCACAGAGAAATGTTCCAACGCACTTCACAGAGAAATGTTCCAGCGCACTTCACAGAGAAATGTTCCCACTTCAGAGAGAAATGTTCCAGCGCTCGTCACAGAGAAATGTTCCCGCCCACTTCACAGAGAAATGTTCCAGCGCATTTCACAGAGAAATGTTCCCACTTCACAGAGAAATGTTCCAGCGCACTTCACAGAGAAATGTTCCCACTTCACAGAGAAATGTTCCCGCCCACTTCACAGAGAAATGTTCCCGCCCACTTCACAGAGAAATGTTCCCACTTCACAGAGAAATGTTCCCGCCCATTTCACAGAGAAATGTTCCAGCGCATTTCACAGAGAAATGTTCCCACTTCAGAGAGAAATGTTCCAGCGCTTTTCACAGAGAAATGTTCCAGCGCTCTTCACAGAGAAATGTTCCCACTTCACAGAGAAATGTTCCCGCGCATTTCACAGAGAAATGTTCCAGCGCATTTCACAGAGAAATGTTCCTACTTCACAGAGAAATGTTCCCGCGCATTTCACAGAGAAATGTTCCAGCGCATTTCACAGAGAAATGTTCCTACTTCACGGAGAAATGTTCCCACTTCAGAGAGAAATGTTCCAGCGCATTTCACAGAGAAATGTTCCCACTTCACAGAGAAATGTTCCAGCGCATTTCACAGAGAAATGTTCCAGCGCACTTCACAGAGAAATGTTCCCACTTCACAGAGAAATGTTCCCACTTCACAGAGAAATGTTCCCGCTTCACAGAGAAATGTTCCAGCGCAATTCACAGAGAAATGTTCCCACTTCACAGAGAAATGTTCCCACTTCACAGAGAAATGTTCCAGCGCATTTCACAGAGAAATGTTCCCGCGCACTTCACAGAGAAATGTTCCCACTTCACAGAGAAATGTTCCCACTTCACAGAGAAATGTTCCCGCTTCACAGAGAAATGTTCCAGCGCATTTCACAGAGAAATGTTCCCACTTCACAGAGAAATGTTCCCACTTCACAGAGAAATGTTCCAGCGCATTTCACAGAGAAATGTTCCCGCGCACTTCACAGAGAAATGTTCCCGCGCATTTCACAGAGAAATGTTCCCGCGCATTTCACAGAGAAATGTTCCCACTTCACAGAGAAATGTTCCCACTTCACAGAGAAATGTTCCCGCGCATTTCACAGAGAAATGTTCCAGCGCATTTCACAGAGAAATGTTCCCACTTCACAGAGAAATGTTCCAGCGCATTTCACAGAGAAATGTTCCAGCGCATTTCACAGAGAAATGTTCCCACTTCAGAGAGAAATGTTCCAGCGCTTTTCACAGAGAAATGTTCCAGCGCTCTTCACAGAGAAATGTTCCCGCCCACTTCACAGAGAAATGTTCCCACTTCACAGAGAAATGTTCCAGCGCATTTCACAGAGAAATGTTCCCACTTCACAGAGAAATGTTCCCACTTCACAGAGAAATGTTCCCACTTCACAGAGAAATGTTCCCACTTCACAGAGAAATGTTCCCGCGCATTTCACAGAGAAATGTTCCCACTTCACAGAGAAATGTTCCCACTTCACAGAGAAATGTTCCAGCGCATTTCACAGAGAAATGTTCCCACTTCACGGAGAAATGTTCCAGCGCATTTCAAAGAGAAATGTTCCCACTTCACAGAGAAATGTTCCAGCGCATTTCACAGAGAAATGTTCCCACTTCACAGAGAAATGTTCCCACTTCACAGAGAAATGTTCCAGCGCAATTCACAGAAAAATGTTCCCGTGCACTTCACAGAGAAATGTTCCCACTTCACAGAGAAATGTTCCAGCGCATTTCACAGAAATGTTCCCACTTCAGAGAGAAATGTTCCAGCGCATTTCACAGAGAAATGTTCCCACTTCACAGAGAAATGTTCCCACTTCACAGGGAAATGTTCCAGCGCATTTCACAGAAATGTTCCCACTTCACAGAGAAATGTTCCAGCGCATTTCACAGAAATGTTCCCACTTCACAGAGAAATGTTCCCACTTCACAGAGAAATGTTCCAGCGCATTTCACAGAGAAATGTTCCCACTTCACAGAGAAATGTTCCCACTTCACAGAGAAATGGTCCCACTTCACAGAGAAATGGTCCCACTTCGCAGAGAAATGTTCCAGTGCAATTCACAGAAAAATGTTCCCATGCACTTCACAGAGAAATGTTCCCATGCACTTCACAGAGAAATGTTCCCGCGCATTTCACCGAGAAATGTTCCCACTTCAGAGAGAAATGTTCCAGCGCATTTCACAGAGAAACTTTCCAGCGCATTTCACAGAGAAACGTTCCCACTTCACAGAGAAATGTTCCAGTGCACTTCACAGAGAAATGTTCCAGCGCATTTCACAGAGAAATGTTCCCACTTCACAGAGAAATGTTCCCGCGCATTTCAGAGAAATGTTCCCACTTCACAGAGAAATGTTCCAGCGCATTTCACAGAGAAATGTTCCAGCCACTTCACAGAGAAATGTTCCCACTTCACAGAGAAATGTTCCCACTTCACAGAGAAATGTTCCCGCCCACTTCACAGAGAAATGTTCCCACTTCACAGGGAAATGTTCCCACTTCACAGAGAAATGTTCCAGCGCATTTCACAGAGAAATGTTCCAGCGCATTTCACAGAGAAATGTTCCAGTGCCCTTCACGGAGAAATGTTCCCACTTCAGAGAGAAATGTTCCAGTGCACTTCACAGAGAAATGTTCCAGCGCATTTCACAGAGAAATGTTCCAGCGCACTTCACAGAGAAATGTTCCCACTTCACAGAGAAATGTTCCCGCGCACTTCACAGAGAAATGTTCCCACTTCACAGAGAAATGTTCCCACTTCACAGAGAAATGTTCCAGCGCACTTCACAGAGAAATGTTCCCACTTAACAGAGAAATGTTCCCGCTTCACAGAGAAATGTTCCAGCGCACTTCACAGAGAAATGTTCCCACTTCACAGAGAAATGTTCCCGCTTCACAGAGAAATGTTCCAGCGCACTTCACAGAGAAATGTTCCAGCGCATTTCACAGAGAAATGTTCCAGCGCATTTCACAGAGAAATGTTCCCGCTTCACAGAGAAATGTTCCAGCGCACTTCACAGAGAAATGTTCCAGTGCCCTTCACGGAGAAATGTTCCAGCGCCCTTCACAGAGAAATGTTCCCACTTCAGAGAGAAATGTTCCAGCGCTTTTCACAGAGAAATGTTCCAGCGCTCTTCACAGAGAAATGTTCCAGCGCATTTCACAGAGAAATGTTCCAGCGCATTTCACAGAGAAATGTTCCAGTGCCCTTCACGGAGAAATGTTCCAGCGCCCTTCACAGAGAAATGTTCCCACTTCAGAGAGAAATGTTCCAGCGCTTTTCACAGAGAAATGTTCCAGCGCTCTTCACAGAGAAATGTTCCCGCCCACTTCACAGAGAAATGTTCCAGCGCATTTCACAGAGAAATGTTCCAGCGCATTTCACAGAGAAATGTTCCAGTGCCCTTCACGGAGAAATGTTCCCACTTCAGAGAGAAATGTTCCAGTGCACTTCACAGAGAAATGTTCCAGCGCATTTCACAGAGAAATGTTCCCGCGCACTTCACAGAGAAATGTTCCCACTTCACAGAGAAATGTTCCCACTTCACAGAGAAATGTTCCAGCACACTTCACAGAGAAATATTCCAGCGCACTTCACAGAGAAATGTTCCCGCGCACTTAACAGAGAAATGTTCCCGCTTCACAGAGAAATGTTCCCGCGCACTTCACAGAGAAATGTTCCAGCGCACTTCACAGAGAAATGTTCCCACTTCACAGAGAAATGTTCCAGCGCACTTCACAGAGAAATGTTCCCACTTCACAGAGAAATGTTCCCGCTTCACAGAGAAATGTTCCAGCGCACTTCACAGAGAAATGTTCCCACTTCACAGAGAAATGTTCCCACTTCACAGAGAAATGTTCCCGCGCACTTCACAGAGAAATGTTCCAGCGCATTTCACAGAGAGATGTTCCAGCGCATTTCACAGAGAAATGTTCCCGCGCACTTCACAGAGAAATGTTCCAGCGCATTTCACAGAGAGATGTTCCAGCGCATTTCACAGAGAAATGTTCCAGCGCATTTCACAGAGAAATGTTCCAGCGCATTTCACAGAGAAATGTTCCAGCGCATTTCACAGAGAAATGTTCCCACTTCACAGAGAAATGTTCCCACTTCACAGAGAAATGTTCCCGCCCACTTCACAGAGAAATGTTCCAGCGCATTTCACAGAGAAATGTTCCAGCGCATTTCACAGAGAAATGTTCCCACTTCAGAGAGAAATGTTCCAGCGCTTTTCACAGAGAAATGTTCCAGCGCTCTTCACAGAGAAATGTTCCCGCCCACTTCACAGAGAAATGTTCCAGCGCATTTCACAGAGAAATGTTCCCACTTCAGAGAGAAATGTTCCAGCGGTCTTCACAGAGAAATGTTCCCACTTCACAGAGAAATGTTCCCACTTCACAGAGAAATGTTCCAGCGCACTTCACAGAGAAATGTTCCCGCGCACTTCACAGAGAAATGTTCCCACTTCACAGAGAAATGTTCCAGCGCATTTCAAAGAGAAATGTTCCCACTTCACAGAGAAATGTTCCAGCGCACTTCACTGAGAAATGTTCCAGCGCATTTCACAGAGAAATGTTCCCACTTCACAGAGAAATGTTCCAGCGCATTTCACAGAAATGTTCCCACTTCAGAGAGAAATGTTCCAGAGCTCTTCACAGAGAAATGTTCCAGCGCATTTCACAGAGAAATGTTCCCACTTCACAGAGAAATGTTCCAGCGCATTTCACAGAGAAATGTTCCCACTTCACAGAGAAATGTTCCCACTTCACAGAGAAATGTTCCCACTTCACAGAGAAATGTTCCAGCGCATTTCACAGAGAAATGTTCCCACTTCACAGAGAAATGGTCCCACTTCACAGAGAAATGTTCCCACTTCACAGAGAAATGTTCCAGTGCAATTCACAGAAAAATGTTCCCATGCACTTCACAGAGAAATGTTCCCATGCACTTCACAGAGAAATGTTCCCACTTCAGAGAGAAATGTTCCAGAGCTCTTCACAGAGAAAATTTCCAGCGCATTTCACAGAGAAACTTTCCAGCGCATTTCACAGAGAAACGTTCCCACTTCACAGAGAAATGTTCCAGCGCATTTCACAGAGAAATGTTCCCACTTCACAGAGAAATGTTCCCGCGCACATCACAGAGAAATGTTCCCACTTCACAGAAATGTTCCAGCCCACTTCACAGAGAAATGTTCCCGCGCACATCACAGAGAAATGTTCCCACTTCACAGAAATGTTCCAGCCCACTTCACAGAGAAATGTTCCAGCGCATTTCACAGAGAAATGTTCCCACTTCAGAGAGAAATGTTCCAGAGCTCTTCACAGAGAAAATTTCCAGCGCATTTCACAGAGAAACTTTCCAGCGCATTTCACAGAGAAACGTTCCCACTTCACAGAGAAATGTTCCAGCGCATTTCACAGAGAAATGTTCCCACTTCACAGAGAAATGTTCCCGCGCACATCACAGAGAAATGTTCCCACTTCACAGAAATGTTCCAGCCCACTTCACAGAGAAATGTTCCCGCGCACTCCACAGAGAAATGTTCCCGCGCACTTCACAGAGAAATGTTCCCGCGCATTTCACAGAAATGTTCCCACTTCAGAGAGCAATGTTCCAGTGCTCTTCACAGAGAAATGTTCCCGTGCATTTCACGAAGAAATGTTCCAGCGCATTTCACAGAGAAATGATCCCGCGCACTTCACAGATAAATGTTCCAGTGCCCTTCACAGAGAAATGTTCCAGCGCCCTTCACAGAGAAATGTTCCCACTTCACAGAGAAATGTTCCAGGACCCTTCACAGAGAAATGTTCCCACTTCACAGAGAAATGTTCCCACTTCACAGAGAAATGTTCCCACTTCACAGAGAAATGTTCCCACTTCACAGAGAAATGTTCCAGCACACTTCACAGAGAAATGTTACAGCGCACTTCACAGAGAAATGTTCCCGCGCACTTAACAGAGAAATGTTCCCGCTTCACAGAGAAATGTTCCAGCGCACTTCACAGAGAAATGTTCCAGCGCATTTCACAGAGAAATGTTCCAGTGCCCTTCACAGAGAAATGTTCCATCGCCCTTCACAGAGAAATGTTCCACTTCACAGAGAAATGTTCCAGGGCCCTTCACAGAGAAATGTTCCCACTTCACAGAGAAATGTTCCAGCGCATTTCACAGTGAAATGTTCCCACGCACTTCACAGAGAAATGTTCCCACTTCACAGAGAAATGTTCCCACTTCACAGAGAAATGTTCCAGCCCACTTCAAAGAGAAATGTTCCAGCGCATTTCATCGCGAAATGTTCCTGCGCCCTTCACAGAGAAATGTTCCAGCGCACTTCACAGAGAAATGTTCCAGCGCACTTCACAGAGAAATGTTCCAGCGCACTTCACAGAGAAATGTTCCAGCGCACTTCGCAGAGAAATGTACCAGCGCACTTCACAGAGAAATGTTCCCACTTCACAGAGAAATGTTACCACTTAACAGAGAAATGTTCCAGCGCACTTCACAGAGAAATGTTCCCACTTCACAGAGAAATGTTCCCGCGCATTTCACAGAGAAATGTTCCAGCGCATTTCACAGAGAAATGTTCCCACTTCACAGAGAAATGTTCCAGAGCTCTTCACAGAGAAATGTTCCAGCGCATTTCACAGAGAAATGTTCCCGCGCACTTCACAGAGAAATGTTCCAGCGCATTTCACAGAGAAATGTTCCCGCGCACTTCACAGAGAAATGTTCCTACTTCACAGAGAAATATTCCCACTTCACAGAGAAATGTTCCAGTGCACTTCACAGAGAAATGTTCCCGCGCACTTCACAGAGAAATGTTCCCACTTCACAGAGAAATGTTCCCACTTCACAGAGAAATGTTCCCACTTCACGGAGAAATGTTCCCGCGCATTTCACAGAGAAATGTTCCAGCGCATTGCACAGAGAAATGTTCCCACTTCAGAGAGAAATGTTCCAGAGCTCTTCACAGAGAAACGTTCCAGCGCGTTTCACAGAGAAACGTTCCAGCGCATTTCACAGAGAAACGTTCCCACTTCACAGAGAAATGTTCCCACTTCACAGAGAAATGTTCCAGCGCACTTCACAGAGAAATGTTCCAGCGCCCTTCACAGAGAAATGTTCCCACTTCACAGAGAAATGTTCCAGGGCCCTTCACAGAGAAATGTTCCCACTTCACAGAGAAATGTTCCAGCGCATTTCACAGTGAAATGTTCCCACGCACTTCACAGAGAAATGTTCCCACTTCACAGAGAAATGTTCCCACTTCACAGAGAAATGTTCCAGCGCATTTCACAGAGAAATGTTCCCACTTCACAGAGAAATGTTCCAGCGCTCTTCACAGAGAAATGTTCCAGCGCACTTCACAGAGAAATGTTCGCGTGCATTTCACAGAGAAATGTTCCAGCGCATTTCACAGAGAAATGTTCCCGCGCACTTCACAGAGAAATGTTCCAGTGCCCTTCACAGAGAAATGTTCCAGCGCCCTTCACAGAGAATTGTTCCCACTTCACAGAGAAATGTTCCCACTTCACAGTGAAATGTTCCCACGCACTTCACAGAGAAATGTTCCCACTTCACAGAGAAATGTTCCCACTTCACAGAGAAATGTTCCCACTTCACAGAGAAATGTTCCAGCCCACTTTAAAGAGAAATGTTCCAGCGCATTTCACAGAGAAATGTTCCACCACACTTCACAGAGAAATGTTCCAGCGCACTTCACAGAGAAATGTTCCAGCGCACTTCGCAGAGAAATGTACCAGCGCACTTCACAGAGAAATGTTCCCACTTCACAGAGAAATGTTCCCACTTAACAGAGAAATGTTCCAGCGCACTTCACAGAGAAATGTCCCAGCGCACTTCACAGAGAAATGTTCCCACTTCACAGAGAAATGTTCCAGCGCATTTCACAGAGAAATGTTCCCACTTCACAGAGAAATGTTCCCGCGCATTTCACAGAGAAATGTTCCAGCGCATTTCACAGAGAAATGTTCCCACTTCAGAGAGAAATGTTCCAGTGCACTTCACAGAGAAATGTTCCAGCGCATTTCACAGAGAAATGTTCCAGCGCACTTCACAGAGAAATGTTCCAGCGCATTTCACAGAGAAATGTTCCCACTTCACAGAGAAATGTTCCCGCGCATTTCACAGAGAAATGTTGCCGCGCACTTCACAGAGAAATGTTCCCACTTCACAGAGAAATGTTCCCACTTCACAGAGAAATGTTCCCACTTCACAGAGAAATGTTCCAGCACACTTCACAGAGAAATGTTACAGCGCACTTCACAGAGAAATGTTCCCGCGCATTTAACAGAGAAATGTTCCCGCTTCACAGAGAAATGTTCCAGCGCACTTCACAGAGAAATGTTCCAGCGCATTTCACAGAGAAATGTTCCAGTGCCCTTCACAGAGAAATGTTCCATCGCCCTTCACAGAGAAATGTTCCACTTCACAGAGAAATGTTCCAGGGCCCTTCACAGAGAAATGTTCCCACTTCACAGAGAAATGTTCCAGCGCATTTCACAGTGAAATGTTCCCACGCACTTCACAGAGAAATGTTCCCACTTCACAGAGAAATGTTCCCACTTCACAGAGAAATGTTCCAGCCCACTTCAAAGAGAAATGTTCCAGCGCATTTCATCGCGAAATGTTCCTGCGCCCTTCACAGAGAAATGTTCCAGCGCACTTCACAGAGAAATGTTCCAGCGCACTTCACAGAGAAATGTTCCAGCGCACTTCACAGAGAAATGTTCCAGCGCACTTCGCAGAGAAATGTACCAGCGCACTTCACAGAGAAATGTTCCCACTTCACAGAGAAATGTTACCACTTAACAGAGAAATGTTCCAGCGCACTTCACAGAGAAATGTTCCCACTTCACAGAGAAATGTTCCCGCGCATTTCACAGAGAAATGTTCCAGCGCATTTCACAGAGAAATGTTCCCACTTCACAGAGAAATGTTCCAGAGCTCTTCACAGAGAAATGTTCCAGTGCACTTCACAGAGAAATGTTCCCGCGCACTTCACAGAGAAATGTTCCCGCGCACATCACAGAGAAATGTTCCCGCGCACTTCACAGAGAAATGTTCCCACTTCACAGAGAAATGTTCCAGCGCATTTCGCAGAGAAATGTTCCCACTTCACAGAGAAATGTTCCCACTTCACAGAGGAATGTTCCCGCGCACTTCACAGAGAAATGTTCCAGCGCATTTCAGAGAGAAATGTTCCCACTTCACAGAGAAATGTTCCAGCGCATTTCACAGAGAAATGTTCCCACTTCACAGAGAAATGTTCCCACTTCACAGAGAAATGTTCCCACTTCACAGAGAAATGTTCCAGCGCATTTCACAGAGAAATGTTCCCACTTCACAGAGAAATGTTCCCACTTCACAGAGAAATGTTCCAGCGCATTTCACAGAGAAATGTTCCCACTTCACAGAGAAATGTTCCCACTTCACAGAGAAATGTTCCCACTTCACAGAGAAATGTTCCAGCGCATTTCACAGAGAAATGTTCCCACTTCACAGAGAAATGTTCCCACTTCACAGAGAAATGTTCCAGCGCATTTCACAGAGAAATGTTCCCACTTCACAGAGAAATGTTCCAGCGCACTTCACAGAGAAATGTTCCAGCGCATTTCACAGAGAAATGTTCCCACTTCACAGAGAAATGTTCCCGCGCATTTCAGAGAGAAATGTTCCCACTTCACAGAGAAATGTTCCCACTTCACAGAGAAATGTTCCCACTTCACAGAGAAATGTTCCAGCGCATTTCACAGAGAAATGTTCCAGCGCATTTCACAAAGAAATGTTCCAGCGCCCTTCACAGAGAAATGTTCCCACTTCACAGAGAAATGTTCCAGCGCATTTCACAGAGAAATGTTCCAGCGCATTTCACAAAGAAATGTTCCAGCGCATTTCACAGAGAAATGTTCCCACTTCACAGAGAAATGTTCCCGCGCACTTCACAGAGAAATGTTCCAGCGCACTTCACAGAGAAATGTTCCCACTTCACAGAGAAATGTTCCAGCGCATTTCACAGAGAAATGTTCCCGCTTCACAGAGAAATGTTCCAGCGCACTTCACAGAGAAATGTTCCAGCGCACTTCACAGAGAAATGTTCCAGCGCACTTCACAGAGAAATGTTCCAACGCACTTCACAGAGAAATGTTCCAGCGCACTTCACAGAGAAATGTTCCCACTTCAGAGAGAAATGTTCCAGCGCTCGTCACAGAGAAATGTTCCCGCCCACTTCACAGAGAAATGTTCCAGCGCATTTCACAGAGAAATGTTCCCACTTCACAGAGAAATGTTCCAGCGCACTTCACAGAGAAATGTTCCCACTTCACAGAGAAATGTTCCCGCCCACTTCACAGAGAAATGTTCCCGCCCACTTCACAGAGAAATGTTCCCGCGCACTTCACAGAGAAATGTTCCCACTTCACAGAGAAATGTTCCCGCCCACTTCACAGAGAAATGTTCCCGCCCACTTCACAGAGAAATGTTCCCGCCCACTTCACAGAGAAATGTTCCCACTTCACAGAGAAATGTTCCCACTTCACAGAGAAATGTTCCCGCCCATTTCACAGAGAAATGTTCCAGCGCATTTCACAGAGAAATGTTCCCACTTCAGAGAGAAATGTTCCAGCGCTTTTCACAGAGAAATGTTCCAGCGCATTTCACAGAGAAATGTTCCTACTTCACAGAGAAATGTTCCCGCGCATTTCACAGAGAAATGTTCCAGCGCATTTCACAGAGAAATGTTCCCACTTCAGAGAGAAATGTTCCAGCGCATTTCACAGAGAAATGTTCCCACTTCACAGAGAAATGTTCCAGCGCATTTCACAGAGAAATGTTCCCACTTCACAGAGAAATGTTCCCACTTCACAGAGAAATGTTCCCGCTTCACAGAGAAATGTTCCAGCGCAATTCACAGAGAAATGTTCCCACTTCACAGAGAAATGTTCCCACTTCACAGAGAAATGTTCCAGCGCATTTCACAGAGAAATGTTCCCACTTCACAGAGAAATGTTCCCACTTCACAGAGAAATGTTCCCGCTTCACAGAGAAATGTTCCAGCGCATTTCACAGAGAAATGTTCCCACTTCACAGAGAAATGTTCCCTCTTCACAGAGAAATGTTCCAGCGCATTTCACAGAGAAATGTTCCCGCGCACTTCACAGAGAAATGTTCCCGCGCATTTCACAGAGAAATGTTCCCGCGCATTTCACAGAGAAATGTTCCCACTTCACAGAGAAATGTTCCCACTTCACAGAGAAATGTTCTCGCGCATTTCACAGAGAAATGTTCCAGCGCATTTCACAGAGAAATGTTCCCACTTCACAGAGAAATGTTCCAGCGCATTTCACAGAGAAATGTTCCAGCGCATTTCACAGAGAAATGTTCCCACTTCAGAGAGAAATGTTCCAGCGCTTTTCACAGAGAAATGTTCCAGCGCTCTTCACAGAGAAATGTTCCCGCCCACTTCACAGAGAAATGTTCCCACTTCACAGAGAAATGTTCCAGCGCATTTCACAGAGAAATGTTCCCACTTCACAGAGAAATGTTCCCACTTCACAGAGAAATGTTCCCGCGCATTTCACAGAGAAATGTTCCCACTTCACAGAGAAATGTTCCCACTTCACAGAGAAATGTTCCAGCGCATTTCACAGAGAAATGTTCCCACTTCACAGAGAAATGTTCCAGCGCATTTCAAAGAGAAATGTTCCCACTTCACAGAGAAATGTTCCAGCGCATTTCACAGAGAAATGTTCCCACTTCACAGAGAAATGTTCCCACTTCACAGAGAAATGTTCCAGCGCAATTCACAGAAAAATGTTCCCGTGCACTTCACAGAGAAATGTTCCCACTTCACAGAGAAATGTTCCAGCGCATTTCACAGAAATGTTCCCACTTCAGAGAGAAATGTTCCAGCGCATTTCACAGAGAAAGGTTCCCACTTCACAGAGAAATGTTCCCACTTCACAGGGAAATGTTCCAGCGCATTTCACAGAAATGTTCCCACTTCACAGAGAAATGTTCCAGCGCATTTCACAGAAATGTTCCCACTTCACAGAGAAATGTTCCCACTTCACAGAGAAATGTTCCAGCGCATTTCACAGAGAAATGTTCCCACTTCACAGAGAAATGTTCCCACTTCACAGAGAAATGGTCCCACTTCACAGAGAAATGGTCCCACTTCGCAGAGAAATGTTCCAGTGCAATTCACAGAAAAATGTTCCCATGCACTTCACAGAGAAATGTTCCCATGCACTTCACAGAGAAATGTTCCCGCGCATTTCACCGAGAAATGTTCCCACTTCAGAGAGAAATGTTCCAGCGCATTTCACAGAGAAACTTTCCAGCGCATTTCACAGAGAAACGTTCCCACTTCACAGAGAAATGTTCCAGCGCATTTCACAGAGAAATGTTCCCACTTCACAGAGAAATGTTCCCGCGCATTTCAGAGAAATGTTCCCACTTCACAGAGAAATGTTCCAGCGCATTTCACAGAGAAATGTTCCAGCCACTTCACAGAGAAATGTTCCCACTTCACAGAGAAATGTTCCCACTTCACAGAGAAATGTTCCCGCCCACTTCACAGAGAAATGTTCCCACTTCACAGGGAAATGTTCCCACTTCACAGAGAAATGTTCCAGCGCATTTCACAGAGAAATGTTCCAGCGCATTTCACAGAGAAATGTTCCAGTGCCCTTCACGGAGAAATGTTCCCACTTCAGAGAGAAATGTTCCAGTGCACTTCACAGAGAAATGTTCCAGCGCATTTCACAGAGAAATGTTCCAGCGCACTTCACAGAGAAATGTTCCCACTTCACAGAGAAATGTTCCCGCGCACTTCACAGAGAAATGTTCCCACTTCACAGAGAAATGTTCCCACTTCACAGAGAAATGTTCCCACTTAACAGAGAAATGTTCCCGCTTCACAGAGAAATGTTCCAGCGCACTTCACAGAGAAATGTTCCCACTTCACAGAGAAATGTTCCCGCTTCACAGAGAAATGTTCCAGCGCACTTCACAGAGAAATGTTCCAGCGCATTTCACAGAGAAATGTTCCAGCGCATTTCACAGAGAAATGTTCCCGCTTCACAGAGAAATGTTCCAGCGCACTTCACAGAGAAATGTTCCAGCGCATTTCACAGAGAGATGTTCCAGCCACTTCACAGAGAAATGTTCCCACTTCACAGAGAAATATTCCCACTTCACAGAGAAATGTTCCCGCCCACTTCACAGAGAAATGGTCCCACTTCACAGAGAAATGTTCCAGTGCAATTCACAGAGAAATGTTCCAGTGCCCTTCACGGAGAAATGTTCCAGCGCCCTTCACAGAGAAATGTTCCCACTTCAGAGAGAAATGTTCCAGCGCTTTTCACAGAGAAATGTTCCAGCGCTCTTCACAGAGAAATGTTCCAGCGCATTTCACAGAGAAATGTTCCAGCGCATTTCACAGAGAAATGTTCCAGTGCCCTTCACGGAGAAATGTTCCAGCGCCCTTCACAGAGAAATGTTCCCACTTCAGAGAGAAATGTTCCAGCGCTTTTCACAGAGAAATGTTCCAGCGCTCTTCACAGAGAAATGTTCCCGCCCACTTCACAGAGAAATGTTCCAGCGCATTTCACAGAGAAATGTTCCAGCGCATTTCACAGAGAAATGTTCCAGTGCCCTTCACGGAGAAATGTTCCCACTTCAGAGAGAAATGTTCCAGTGCACTTCACAGAGAAATGTTCCAGCGCATTTCACAGAGAAATGTTCCCGCGCACTTCACAGAGAAATGTTCCCACTTCACAGAGAAATGTTCCCACTTCACAGAGAAATGTTCCAGCACACTTCACAGAGAAATATTCCAGCGCACTTCACAGAGAAATGTTCCCGCGCACTTAACAGAGAAATGTTCCCGCTTCACAGAGAAATGTTCCCGCGCACTTCACAGAGAAATGTTCCAGCGCACTTCACAGAGAAATGTTCCCACTTCACAGAGAAATGTTCCAGCGCACTTCACAGAGAAATGTTCCCACTTCACAGAGAAATGTTCCCGCTTCACAGAGAAATGTTCCAGCGCACTTCACAGAGAAATGTTCCCACTTCACAGAGAAATGTTCCCACTTCACAGAGAAATGTTCCAGCGCACTTCACAGAGAAATGTTCCCACTTAACAGAGAAATGTTCCCGCTTCACAGAGAAATGTTCCAGCGCACTTCACAGAGAAATGTTCCCACTTCACAGAGAAATGTTCCCGCTTCACAGAGAAATGTTCCAGCGCACTTCACAGAGAAATGTTCCAGCGCATTTCACAGAGAAATGTTCCAGCGCATTTCACAGAGAAATGTTCCCGCTTCACAGAGAAATGTTCCAGCGCACTTCACAGAGAAATGTTCCAGCGCATTTCACAGAGAGATGTTCCAGCCACTTCACAGAGAAATGTTCCCACTTCACAGAGAAATATTCCCACTTCACAGAGAAATGTTCCCGCCCACTTCACAGAGAAATGGTCCCACTTCACAGAGAAATGTTCCAGTGCAATTCACAGAGAAATGTTCCAGTGCCCTTCACGGAGAAATGTTCCAGCGCCCTTCACAGAGAAATGTTCCCACTTCAGAGAGAAATGTTCCAGCGCTTTTCACAGAGAAATGTTCCAGCGCTCTTCACAGAGAAATGTTCCAGCGCATTTCACAGAGAAATGTTCCAGCGCATTTCACAGAGAAATGTTCCAGTGCCCTTCACGGAGAAATGTTCCAGCGCCCTTCACAGAGAAATGTTCCCACTTCAGAGAGAAATGTTCCAGCGCTTTTCACAGAGAAATGTTCCAGCGCTCTTCACAGAGAAATGTTCCCGCCCACTTCACAGAGAAATGTTCCAGCGCATTTCACAGAGAAATGTTCCAGCGCATTTCACAGAGAAATGTTCCAGTGCCCTTCACGGAGAAATGTTCCCACTTCAGAGAGAAATGTTCCAGTGCACTTCACAGAGAAATGTTCCAGCGCATTTCACAGAGAAATGTTCCCGCGCACTTCACAGAGAAATGTTCCCACTTCACAGAGAAATGTTCCCACTTCACAGAGAAATGTTCCAGCACAATTCACAGAGAAATATTCCAGCGCACTTCACAGAGAAATGTTCCCGCGCACTTAACAGAGAAATGTTCCCGCTTCACAGAGAAATGTTCCCGCGCACTTCACAGAGAAATGTTCCAGCGCACTTCACAGAGAAATGTTCCCACTTCACAGAGAAATGTTCCAGCGCACTTCACAGAGAAATGTTCCCACTTCACAGAGAAATGTTCCCGCTTCACAGAGAAATGTTCCAGCGCACTTCACAGAGAAATGTTCCCACTTCACAGAGAAATGTTCCCACTTCACAGAGAAATGTTCCCGCGCACTTCACAGAGAAATGTTCCAGCGCATTTCACAGAGAGATGTTCCAGCGCATTTCACAGAGAAATGTTCCCGCGCACTTCACAGAGAAATGTTCCAGCGCATTTCACAGAGAGATGTTCCAGCGCATTTCACAGAGAAATGTTCCAGCGCATTTCACAGAGAAATGTTCCAGCGCATTTCACAGAGAAATGTTCCCACTTCACAGAGAAATGTTCCCACTTCACAGAGAAATGTTCCCGCCCACTTCACAGAGAAATGTTCCAGCGCATTTCACAGAGAAATGTTCCAGCGCATTTCACAGAGAAATGTTCCCACTTCAGAGAGAAATGTTCCAGCGCTTTTCACAGAGAAATGTTCCAGCGCTCTTCACAGAGAAATGTTCCCGCCCACTTCACAGAGAAATGTTCCAGCGCATTTCACAGAGAAATGTTCCCACTTCAGAGAGAAATGTTCCAGCGGTCTTCACAGAGAAATGTTCCCACTTCACAGAGAAATGTTCCCACTTCACAGAGAAATGTTCCAGCGCACTTCACAGAGAAATGTTCCCGCGCACTTCACAGAGAAATGTTCCCAGTTCACAGAGAAATGTTCCAGCGCATTTCAAAGAGAAATGTTCCCACTTCACAGAGAAATGTTCCAGCGCACTTCACTGAGAAATGTTCCAGCGCATTTCACAGAGAAATGTTCCCACTTCACAGAGAAATGTTCCAGCGCATTTCACAGAAATGTTCCCACTTCAGAGAGAAATGTTCCAGAGCTCTTCACAGAGAAATGTTCCAGCGCATTTCACAGAGAAATGTTCCCACTTCACAGAGAAATGTTCCAGCGCATTTCACAGAGAAATGTTCCCACTTCACAGAGAAATGTTCCCACTTCACAGAGAAATGTTCCCACTTCACAGAGAAATGTTCCAGCGCATTTCACAGAGAAATGTTCCCACTTCACAGAGAAATGGTCCCACTTCACAGAGAAATGGTCCCACTTCACAGAGAAATGTTCCCACTTCACAGAGAAATGTTCCAGTGCAATTCACAGAAAAATGTTCCCATGCACTTCACAGAGAAATGTTCCCATGCACTTCACAGAGAAATGTTCCCACTTCAGAGAGAAATGTTCCAGAGCTCTTCACAGAGAAAATTTCCAGCGCATTTCACAGAGAAACTTTCCAGCGCATTTCACAGAGAAACGTTCCCACTTCACAGAGAAATGTTCCAGCGCATTTCACAGAGAAATGTTCCCACTTCACAGAGAAATGTTCCCGCGCACATCACAGAGAAATGTTCCCACTTCACAGAAATGTTCCAGCCCACTTCACAGAGAAATGTTCCCGCGCACATCACAGAGAAATGTTCCCACTTCACAGAAATGTTCCAGCCCACTTCACAGAGAAATGTTCCAGCGCATTTCACAGAGAAATGTTCCCACTTCAGAGAGAAATGTTCCAGAGCTCTTCACAGAGAAAATTTCCAGCGCATTTCACAGAGAAACTTTCCAGCGCATTTCACAGAGAAACGTTCCCACTTCACAGAGAAATGTTCCAGCGCATTTCACAGAGAAATGTTCCCACTTCACAGAGAAATGTTCCCGCGCACATCACAGAGAAATGTTCCCACTTCACAGAAATGTTCCAGCCCACTTCACAGAGAAATGTTCCCGCGCACTCCACAGAGAAATGTTCCCGCGCACTTCACAGAGAAATGTTCCCGCGCATTTCACAGAAATGTTCCCACTTCAGAGAGCAATGTTCCAGTGCTCTTCACAGAGAAATGTTCCCGTGCATTTCACAAAGAAATGTTCCAGCGCATTTCACAGAGAAATGATCCCGCGCACTTCACAGATAAATGTTCCAGTGCCCTTCACAGAGAAATGTTCCAGCGCCCTTCACAGAGAAATGTTCCCACTTCACAGAGAAATGTTCCAGGACCCTTCACAGAGAAATGTTCCCACTTCACAGAGAAATGTTCCAGGGCCCTTCACAGAGAAATGTTCCCACTTCACAGAGAAATGTTCCAGCGCATTTCACAGCGAAATGTTCCAGCGCCCTTCACAGAGAAATGTTCCCGCTTCACAGAGAAATGTTCCAGCGTACTTCACAGAGAAATGTACCAGCGCACTTCACAGAGAAATGTTCCCACTTCACAGATAAATGTTCCCGCTTCACAGAGAAATGTTCCAGCGCACTTCGCAGAGAAATGTACTAGCGCACTTCACAGAGAAATGTTCCCACTTCACAGATAAATGTTCCCACTTCACAGATAAATGTCCCAGTGCACTTCACAGAGAAATGTTCCAGCGCACTTCACAGAGAAATGTTCCAGCGCACTTCACAGAGAAATGTTCCAGCGCATTTCACAGAGAAATGTTCCCACTTCACAGAGAAATGTTCCAGCGCATTTCACGGAGAAATGTTCCAGCGCTCTTCACAGAGAAATGTTCCAGCGCGTTTCACAGAGAAATGTTCCCGTGCATTTCACAAAATGTTCCAGCGCATTTCACAGAGAAATGTTCCCGCGCACTTCACAGAGAAATGTTCCAGTGCCCTTCACAGAGAAATGTTCCAGTGCCCTTCACAGAGAAATGTTCCCACTTCACAGAGAAATGTTCCAGGGCCCTTCACAGAGAAATGTTCCCACTTCACAGAGAAATGTTCCAGGGCCCTTCACAAAGAAATGTTCCCACTTCACAGAGAAATGTTCCAGCGCATTTCACAGTGAAATGTTCCCACTTCACAGAGAAATGTTCCCGCGCATTTCACAGAGAAATGTTCCCGCGCACTTCACAGAGAAATGTTCCCACTTCACAGAGAAATGTTCCCGCGCATTTCACAGAGAAATGTTCCCGCGCTCTTCACAGAGAAATGTTCCAGCACATTTCACAGAGAGATGTTCCAGCCACTTCACAGAGAAATGTTCCCGCCCGCTTCACAGAGAAATGTTCCAGCGCCTTTCACAGAGAAATGTTCCAGCGCATTTCACAGAGAAATGTTCCCACTTCAGAGAGAAATGTTCCAGCGGTCTTCACAGAGAAATGTTCCCACTTCACAGAGAAATGTTCCCACTTCACAGAGAAATGTTCCAGCGCACTTCACAGAGAAATGTTCCAGCGCACTTCACAGAGGATTGCTCCCACTTCACAGAGAAATGTTCCAGCGCACTTCCCAGAGAAATATTCCAGCGCTTTTCACAGAAATGTTCCAGCGCTTTTCACAGAGAAATGTTCCAGCGCACTTCATCGAGAAATGTTCCAGCGCACTTCAGATAAATGTTCCCGCGCACTTCACAGAGAAATGTTCCCACTTCACAGAGAAATGTTCCAGCGCACTTCACAGCAGAAATGTTCCAGCGCACTTCACAGAGAAATGTTCCCACTTCACAGAGAAATGTTCCAGCGCACTTCACAGAGAAATGTTCCAGCGCACTTCACAGAGGAATGTTCCAGCGCATTTCACAGAGAAATGTTCCCACTTCACAGAGAAATGTTCCAGCGCACTTCACAGAGAAATGTTCCAGCGCACTTCACAGAGGAATGTTCCAGCGCATTTCACAGAGAAATGTTCCCACTTCACAGAGAAATGTTCCCACTTCACAGAGAAATGTTCCCACTTCACAGAGAAATGTTCCCACTTCACAGAGAAATGTTCCCACTTCACAGAGAAATGTTCCAGCGCAATTCACAGAGAAATGTTCCAGCGCATTTCACAGTGAAATGTTCCCACTTCAGAGAGAAATGTTCCAGAGCTCTTCACAGAGAAATGTTCGAGCTCATTTCACAGAGAAACGTTCCAGCGCATTTCACAGAGAAATGTTCCCACTTCACAGAGGAATGTTCCCACTTCACAGAGAAATGTTCCAGCGCAATTCACAGAGAAATGTTCCAGCTCATTTCACAGAGAAATGTTCCCGCGCATTTCACAGAGAAATGTTCCCGCTTCACAGAGAAAAGTTCCCACTTCACAGAGAAATTTTCCAGCGCACTTCACAGAGAAATGTTCCCGCGCACTTCACTGAGAAATGTTCCCGCGCAATTCACAGAGAAATGTTCCTGCGCATTTCACAGAGAAATGTTCCCACTTCAGAGAGCAATGTTCCAGCGCTCTTCACAGAGAAATGTTCCAGCGCACTTCACAGAGAAATGTTCCCGCGCACTTCACTGAGAAATGTTCCAGCGCATTTCACAGAGAATTGTTCCCACTTCAGAGAGCAATGTTCCAGCGCTCTTCACAGAGAAATGTTCCAGCGCATTTCACAGAGAAATGTTCCCGTGCATTTCACAGAGAAATGTTCCAGCGCACTTCACAGAGAAATGTTCCAGTTCCCTTCACAGAGAAATGTTCCAGCGCCCTTCACAGAGAAATGTTCCCACTTCACAGAGAAATGTTCCAGGGCCCTTCACAGAGAAATGTTCCCACTTCACAGAGAAATGTTCCAGCGCATTTCACAGTGAAATGTTCCCCCGCACTTCACAGAGAAATGTTCCCACTTCACAGGGAAATGTTCCCACTTCACAGAGAAATGTTCCAGCCCACTTCACAGAGAAATGTTCCAGCTCATTTCACAGTGAAATGTTCCCACTTCACAGAGAAATGTTCCAGCACACTTCACAGAGAAATGTTCCAGCGCACTTCACAGAGAAATGTTCCCGCGCACTTAACAGAGAAATGTTCCCGCTTCACAGAGAAATGTTCCAGCGCACTTCACAGAGAAATGTTCCAGCGCGTTTCACAGAGAAATGTTCCCGTGCACTTCACAGAGAAATGTTCCAGCGCATTTCACACGAAATGTTCCAGCGCATTTCACAAAATGTTCCAGCGCATTTCACAGAGAAATGTTCCCGCGCACTTCACAGAGAAATGTTCCAGTGCCCTTCACAGAGAAATGTTCCAGCGCCCTTCACAGAGAAATGTTCCCACTTCACAGAGAAATGTTCCAGGGCCCTTCACAGAGAAATTTTCCCACTTCACAGAGAAATGTTCCAGGGCCCTTCACAGAGAAATGTTCCCACTTCACAGAGAAATGTTCCAGCGCATTTCACAGTGAAATGTTCCCACTTCACAGAGAAATGTTCCCGCGCATTTCACAGAGAAATGTTCCCACTTCACAGAGAAATGTTCCAGCGCATTTCACAGTGAAATGTTCCCACTTCACAGAGAAATGTTCCCGCGCATTTCACAGAGAAATGTTCCCGCGCTCTTCACAGAGAAATGTTCCAGCACATTTCACAGAGAGATGTTCCAGCCATTTCACAGAGAAATGTTCCCGCGCACTTCACAGAGAAATGTTCCAGCGCATTTCACAGAGAAATGTTCCAGCGCATTTCACAGAGAAATGTTCCCACTTCAGAGAGAAATGTTCCCACTTCACAGAGAAATGTTCCCGCCCACTTCACAGAGAAATGTTCCAGCGCATTTCACAGAGAAATGTTCCAGCGCATTTCACAGAGAAATGTTCCCACTTCAGAGAGAAATGTTCCAGCGCTTTTCACAGAGAAATGTTCCAGCGCTCTTCACAGAGAAATGTTCCCGCCCGCTTCACAGAGAAACGTTCCAGCGCCTTTCACAGAGAAATGTTCCAGCGCATTTCACAGAGAAATGTTCCCACTTCAGAGAGAAATGTTCCAGCGGTCTTCACAGAGAAATGTTCCCACTTCACAGAGAAATGTTCCCACTTCACAGAGAAATGTTCCAGCGCACTTCACAGAGAAATGTTCCCACTTCACAGAGAAATGTTCCAGCGCACTTCACAGAGGATTGCTCCCACTTCACAGAGAAATGTTCCAGCGCACTTCCCAGAGAAATATTCCAGCGCTTTTCACAGAGAAATGTTCCAGCGCTTTTCACAGAGAAATGTTCCAGCGCACTTCACAGAGAAATGTTCCAGCGCACTTCAGAGAAATGTTCCCACGCACTTCACAGAGAAATGTTCCCACTTCACAGAGAAATGTTCCAGCGCACTTCACAGCAGAAATGTTCCAGCGCACTTCACAGAGAAATGTTCCCACTTCACAGAGAAATGTTCCAGCGCACTTCACAGCAGAAATGTTCCAGCGCACTTCACTGAGAAATGTTCCCGCGCACTTCACAGAGAAATGTTCCCACTTCAGAGAGCAATGTTCCTGCGCTCTTCACAGAGAAATGTTCCCGCGCACTTCACTGAGAAATGTTCCAGCGCATTTCACAGAGAATTGTTCCCACTTCAGAGAGCAATGTTCCAGCGCTCTTCACAGAGAAATGTTCCAGCGCATTTCACAGATAAATGTTCCCGTGCATTTCACAGAGAAATGTTTCAGCGCATTTCACAGCGAAATGTTCCCGCGCACTTCACAGAGAAATGTTCCAGTTCCCTTCACAGAGAAATGTTCCAGCGCCCTTCACAGAGAAATGTTCCCACTTCACAGAGAAATGTTCCAGCGCATTTCACAGTGAAATGTTCCCGCGCACTTCACAGAGAAATGTTCCCACTTCACAGAGAAATGTTCCCACTTCACAGAGAAATGTTCCAGCCCACTTCACAGAGAAATGTTCCAGCTCATTTCACAGTGAAATGTTCCCACTTCACAGAGAAATGTTCCAGCACACTTCACAGAGAAATGTTCCAGCGCATTTCACAGAGAAATGTTCCCGCGCACTTCACAGAGAAATGTTCCAGCGCATTTCAGAGAGAAATGTTCCAGCGCATTTCACAAAATGTTCCAGCGCATTTCACAGAGAAATGTTCCCGCGCACTTCACAGAGAAATGTTCCAGTGCCCTTCACAGAGAAATGTTCCAGCGCCCTTCACAGAGAAATGTTCCCACTTCACAGAGAAATGTTCCAGGGCCCTTCACAGAGAAATTTTCCCACTTCACAGAGAAATGTTCCAGGGCCCTACACAGAGAAATGTTCCCACTTCACAGAGAAATGTTCCAGCGCATTTCACAGTGAAATGTTCCCGCGCATTTCACAGAGAAATGTTCCCACTTCACAGAGAAATGTTCCAGCGCATTTCACAGAGAAATGTTCCCGCGCTCTTCACAGAGAAATGTTCCAGCACATTTCACAGAGAGATGTTCCAGCCATTTCACAGAGAAATGTTCCCGCGCACTTCACAGAGAAATGTTCCAGCGCATTTCACAGAGAAATGTTCCCACTTCAGAGAGAAATGTTCCCACTTCACAGAGAAATGTTCCCGCCCACTTCACAGAGAAATGTTCCAGCGCATTTCACAGAGAAATGTTCCAGCGCATTTCACAGAGAAATGTTCCCACTTCAGAGAGAAATGTTCCAGCGCTTTTCACAGAGAAATGTTCCAGCGCTCTTCACAGAGAAATGTTCCCGCCCGCTTCACAGAGAAACGTTCCAGCGCCTTTCACAGAGAAATGTTCCAGCGCATTTCACAGAGAAATGTTCCCACTTCAGAGAGAAATGTTCCAGCGGTCTTCACAGAGAAATGTTCCCACTTCACAGAGAAATGTTCCCACTTCACAGAGAAATGTTCCAGCGCACTTCACAGAGAAATGTTCCCACTTCACAGAGAAATGTTCCAGCGCACTTCACAGAGGATTGCTCCCACTTCACAGAGAAATGTTCCAGCGCACTTCCCAGAGAAATATTCCAGCGCTTTTCACAGAGAAATGTTCCAGCGCTTTTCACAGAGAAATGTTCCAGCGCACTTCACAGAGAAATGTTCCAGCGCACTTCAGAGAAATGTTCCCGCGCACTTCACAGAGAAATGTTCCCACTTCACAGAGAAATGTTCCAGCGCACTTCACAGCAGAAATGTTCCAGCGCACTTCACAGAGAAATGTTCCCACTTCACAGAGAAATGTTCCAGCGCACTTCACAGCAGAAATGTTCCAGCGCACTTCACTGAGAAATGTTCCCGCGCACTTCACAGAGAAATGTTCCCACTTCAGAGAGCAATGTTCCTGCGCTCTTCACAGAGAAATGTTCCCGCGCACTTCACTGAGAAATGTTCCAGCGCATTTCACAGAGAATTGTTCCCACTTCAGAGAGCAATGTTCCAGCGCTCTTCACAGAGAAATGTTCCAGCGCATTTCACAGATAAATGTTCCCGTGCATTTCACAGAGAAATGTTTCAGCGCATTTCACAGCGAAATGTTCCCGCGCACTTCACAGAGAAATGTTCCAGTTCCCTTCACAGAGAAATGTTCCAGCGCCCTTCACAGAGAAATGTTCCCACTTCACAGAGAAATGTTCCAGGACCCTTCACAGAGAAATGTTCCCACTTCACAGAGAAATGTTCCTGCGCATTTCACAGTGAAATGTTCCCGCGCACTTCACAGAGAAATGTTCCCACTTCACAGAGAAATGTTCCCACTTCACAGAGAAATGTTCCAGCGCACTTCACAGAGAAATGTTCCCGCGCACTTAACAGAGAAATGTTCCCGCTTCACAGAGAAATGTTCCAGCGCACTTAACAGAGAAATGTTCCCACTTCACAGAGAAATGTTCCAGCGCGTTTCACAGAGAAATGTTCCCGTGCATTTCACAAAATGTTCCAGCGCATTTCACAGAGAAATGTTCCCGCGCACTTCACAGAGAAATGTTCCAGTGCCCTTCACAGAGAAATGTTCCCGCGCCCTTCACAGAGAAATGTTCCCACTTCACAGAGAAATGTTCCAGGGCCCTTCACAGAGAAATGTTCCCACTTCACAGAGAAATGTTCCAGGGCCCTTCACAGAGAAATGTTCCCACTTCACAGAGAAATGTTCCAGCGCAATTTACAGTGAAATGTTCCCACTTCACAGAGAAATGTTCCCGCGCATTTCACAGAGAAATGTTCCAGCGCATTTCACAGAGAAATGTTCCCGCGAATTTCACAGAGAAATGTTCCCGCGCTCTTCACAGAGAGATGTTCCAGCCACTTCACAGAGAAATGTTCCCACTTCACAGAGAAATGTTCCCACTTCACAGAGAAATGTTCCCACTTCACAGAGAAATGTTCCCACTTCACAGAGAAATGTTCCAGCGCATTTCACAGACAAATGTTCCAGCGCATTTCACAGAGAAATGTTCCCACTTCAGAGAGAAATGTTCCAGCGCTTTTCACAGAGAAATGTTCCAGCGCTCTTCACAGAGAAATGTTCCCGCCCACTTCACAGAGAAATGTTCCCACTTCAGAGAGAAATGTTCCAGCGCTTTTCACAGAGAAATGTCCCAGCGCATTTCACAGAGAAATGTTCCAGCGCATTTCACAGAGAAATGTTCCAGCGCCTTTCGCAGAGAAATGTTCCAGCGCATTTCACAGAGAAATGTTCCCACTTCAGAGAGAAATGTTCCAGCGGTCTTCACAGAGAAATGTTCCCACTTCACAGAGAAATGTTCCAGCGCACTTCACAGAGAAATGTTCCAGCGCACTTCACAGAGAAATGTTCCAGCGCACTTCACAGAGGATTGCTCCCACTCCACAGAGAAATGTTCCAGCGCACTTCCCAGAGAAATATTCCAGCGCTTTTCACAGAGAAATGTTCCAGCGCTTTTCACAGAGAAATGTTCCAGCGCACTTCACAGAGAAATGTTCCAGCGCATTTCACAGTGAAATGTTCCCACTTCACAGAGAAATGTTCCCGCGCACTTCACAGAGAAATGTTCCCACTTCACAGAGAAATGTTCCCACTTCACAGAGAAATGTTCCCACTTCACAGAGAAATGTTCCAGCGCAATTCACAGAGAAATGTTCCAGCTCATTTCACAGAGAAATGTTCCAGCGCATTTCACAGAGAAATGTTCCCACTTCAGAGAGAAATGTTCCAGAGCTCTTCACAGAGAAATGTTCGAGCGCATTTCACAGAGAAACGTTCCAGCGCATTTCACAGAGAAATGTTCCCACTTCACAGAGAAATGTTCCCACTTCACAGAGAAATGTTCCAGCGCAATTCACAGAGAAATGTTCCAGCTCATTTCACAGAGAAATGTTCCCGCGCATTTCACAGAGAAATGTTCCCACTTCACAGAGAAAAGTTCCCACTTCACAGAGAAATTTTCCAGCGCACTTCACAGAGAAATGTTCCCGCGCACTTCACTGAGAAATGTTCCCGCGCAATTCACAGAGAAATGTTCCTGCGCATTTCACAGAGAAATGTTCCCACTTCAGAGAGCAATGTTCCAGCGCTCTTCACAGAGAAATGTTCCAGCGCACTTCACAGAGAAATGTTCCCGCGCATTTCACAGAGAAATGTTCCAGCGCATTTCACAGAGAAATGTTCCAGCGCATTTCACAGAGAATTGTTCCCACTTCAGAGAGCAATGTTCCAGCGCTCTTCACAGAGAAATGTTCCAGCGAATTTCACAGAGAAATGTTCCCGTGCATTTCACAGAGAAATGTTCCAGCGCATTTCACAGCGAAATGTTCCCGCGCACTTCACAGAGAAATGTTCCAGTTCCCTTCACAGAGAAATGTTCCAGCGCCCTTCACAGAGAAATGTTCCCACTTCACAGAGAAATGTTCCAGGGCCCTTCACAGAGAAATGTTCCCACTTCACAGAGAAATGTTCCAGCGCATTTCACAGTGAAAAGTTCCCGCGCACTTCACAGAGAAATGTTCCCACTTCACAGAGAAATGTTCCCACTTCACAGAGAAATGTTCCAGCCCACTTCACAGAGAAATGTTCCAGCGCACTTCACAGAGAAATGTTCCAGCGCACTTCACAGAGAAATGTTCCCGCGCACTTAACAGAGAAATGTTCCCGCTTCACAGAGAAATGTTCCAGCGCACTTCGCAGAGAAATGTACCAGCGCACTTCACAGCGAAATGTTCCCACTTCACAGAGAAATGTTCCCACTTCACAGAGAAATGTTCCCACTTCACAGAGAAATGTTCCCGCTTCACAGAGAAATGTTCCCACTTCACAGAGAAATGTTCCCACTTCACAGAGAAATGTTCCCACTTCACAGAGAAATGTTCCAGCGCATTTCACAGAGAAATGTTCCCACTTCACAGAGAAATGTTCCAGTGCACTTCACAGAGAAATGTTCCAGCGCACTTCACAGAGAAATGTTCCCGCGCATTTCACAGAGAAATGTTCCCACTTCACAGAGAAATGTTCCCGCGCATTTCACAGAGAAATGTTCCCGCGCTCTTCACAGAGAAATGTTCCAGCGCATTTCACAGAGAGATGTTCCAGCCACTTCACAGAGAAATGTTCCCACTTCACAGAGAAATGTTCCCACTTCACAGAGAAATGTTCCCGCCCAGTTCACAGAGAAATGTTCCAGCGCATTTCACAGAGAAATGTTCCAGCGCATTTCACAGAGAAATGTTCCCACTTCAGAGAGAAATGTTCCAGCGCTTTTCACAGAGAAATGTTCCAGCGCTCTTCACAGAGAAATGTTCCCGCCCACTTCACAGAGAAATGTTCCAGCGCATTTCACAGAGAAATGTTCCCACTTCAGAGAGAAATGTTCCAGCGGTCTTCACAGAGAAATGTTCCCACTTCACAGAGAAATGTTCCCACTTCACAGAGAAATGTTCCAGGGCCCTTCACAGAGAAATGTTCCCACTTCACAGAGAAATGTTCCCGCGCATTTCACAGAGAAATGTTCCAGCGCATTTCACAGAGAAATGTTCCCGCGAATTTCACAGAGAAATGTTCCCGCGCTCTTCACAGAGAGATGTTCCAGCCACTTCACAGAGAAATGTTCCCACTTCACAGAGAAATGTTCCCACTTCACAGAGAAATGTTCCCACTTCACAGATAAATGTTCCCACTTCACAGAGAAATGTTCCCGCCCACTTCACAGAGAAATGTTCCAGCGCATTTCACAGAGAAATGTTCCAGCGCATTTCACAGAGAAATGTTCCCACTTCAGAGAGAAATGTTCCAGCGCTTTTCACAGAGAAATGTTCCAGCGCTCTTCACAGAGAAATGTTCCCGCCCACTTCACAGAGAAATGTTCCCACTTCAGAGAGAAATGTTCCAGCGCTTTTCACAGAGAAATGTCCCAGCGCATTTCACAGAGAAATGTTCCAGCGCATTTCACAGAGAAATGTTCCCACTTCACAGAGAAATGTTCCAGCGCCTTTCGCAGAGAAATGTTCCAGCGCATTTCACAGAGAAATGTTCCCACTTCAGAGAGAAATGTTCCAGCGGTCTTCACAGAGAAATGTTCCCACTTCACAGAGAAATGTTCCAGCGCACTTCACAGAGAAATGTTCCAGCGCACTTCACAGAGAAATGTTCCAGCGCACTTCACAGAGGATTGCTCCCACTCCACAGAGAAATGTTCCAGCGCACTTCCCAGAGAAATATTCCAGCGCTTTTCACAGAGAAATGTTCCAGGGCTTTTCACAGAGAAATGTTCCAGCGCACTTCACAGAGAAATGTTCCAGCGCATTTCACAGTGAAATGTTCCCACTTCACAGAGAAATGTTCCCGCGCACTTCACAGAGAAATGTTCCCACTTCACAGAGAAATGTTCCCACTTCACAGAGAAATGTTCCCACTTCACAGAGAAATGTTCCAGCGCAATTCACAGAGAAATGTTCCAGCTCATTTCACAGAGAAATGTTCCAGCGCATTTCACAGAGAAATGTTCCCACTTCAGAGAGAAATGTTCCAGAGCTCTTCACAGAGAAATGTTCGAGCGCATTTCACAGAGAAACGTTCCAGCGCATTTCACAGAGAAATGTTCCCACTTCACAGAGAAATGTTCCCACTTCACAGAGAAATGTTCCAGCGCAATTCACAGAGAAATGTTCCAGCTCATTTCACAGAGAAATGTTCCCGCGCATTTCACAGAGAAATGTTCCCACTTCACAGAGAAAAGTTCCCACTTCACAGAGAAATTTTCCAGCGCACTTCACAGAGAAATGTTCCCGCGCACTTTACTGAGAAATGTTCCCGCGCAATTCACAGAGAAATGTTCCTGCGCATTTCACAGAGAAATGTTCCCACTTCAGAGAGCAATGTTCCAGCGCTCTTCACAGAGAAATGTTCCAGCGCACTTCACAGAGAAATGTTCCCGCGCATTTCACAGAGAAATGTTCCAGCGCATTTCACAGAGAAATGTTCCAGCGCATTTCACAGAGAATTGTTCCCACTTCAGAGAGCAATGTTCCAGCGCTCTTCACAGAGAAATGTTCCAGCGAATTTCACAGAGAAATGTTCCCGTGCATTTCACAGAGAAATGTTCCAGCGCATTTCACAGCGAAATGTTCCCGCGCACTTCACAGAGAAATGTTCCAGTTCCCTTCACAGAGAAATGTTCCAGCGCCCTTCACAGAGAAATGTTCCCACTTCACAGAGAAATGTTCCAGGGCCCTTCACAGAGAAATGTTCCCACTTCACAGAGAAATGTTCCAGCGCATTTCACAGTGAAAAGTTCCCGCGCACTTCACAGAGAAATGTTCCCACTTCACAGAGAAATGTTCCCACTTCACAGAGAAATGTTCCAGCCCACTTCACAGAGAAATGTTCCAGCGCACTTCACAGAGAAATGTTCCAGCGCACTTCACAGAGAAATGTTCCCGCGCACTTAACAGAGAAATGTTCCCGCTTCACAGAGAAATGTCCAGCGCACTTCGCAAAGAAATGTACCAGCGCACTTCACAGAGAAATGTTCCCACTTCACAGAGAAATGTTCCCACTTCACAGAGAAATGTTCCCACTTCACAGAGAAATGTTCCCGCTTCACAGAGAAATGTTCCCACTTCACAGAGAAATGTTCCCACTTCACAGAGAAATGTTCCCACTTCACAGAGAAATGTTCCAGCGCATTTCACAGAGAAATGTTCCCACTTCACAGAGAAATGTTCCAGTGCACTTCACAGAGAAATGTTCCAGCGCACTTCACAGAGAAATGTTCCCGTGCATTTCACAGAGAAATGTTCCCACTTCACAGAGAAATGTTCCCGCGCATTTCACAGAGAAATGTTCCCGCGCTCTTCACAGAGAAATGTTCCAGCGCATTTCACAGAGAGATGTTCCAGCCACTTCACAGAGAAATGTTCCCACTTCACAGAGAAATGTTCCCACTTCACAGAGAAATGTTCCCGCCCACTTCACAGAGAAATGTTCCAGCGCATTTCACAGAGAAATGTTCCAGCGCATTTCACAGAGAAATGTTCCCACTTCAGAGAGAAATGTTCCAGCGCTTTTCACAGAGAAATGTTCCAGCGCTCTTCACAGAGAAATGTTCCCGCCCACTTCACAGAGAAATGTTCCAGCGCATTTCACAGAGAAATGTTCCAGCGCATTTCACAGAGAAATGTTCCCACTTCAGAGAGAAATGTTCCAGCGGTCTTCACAGAGAAATGTTCCCACTTCACAGAGAAATGTTCCCACTTCACAGAGAAATGTTCCAGCGCACTTCACAGAGAAATGTTCCAGCGCACTTCACAGAGAAATGTTCCAGCGCATTTCACAGAGAAATGTTCCCACTTCACAGAGAAATGTTCCAGCGCATTTCACAGAGAAATGTTCCCACTTCACTGAGAAATGTTCCAGCGCATTTCACAGAGAAATGTTCCCACTTCACAGAGAAATGTTCCCACTTCACAGAGAAATGTTCCCACTTCACAGAGGAATGTTCCAGCGCACTTCACAGAGAAATGTTCCCACTTCAGAGAGAAATGTTCCAGCGTCTTCACAGAGAAACGTTCCAGCGCATTTCACATAGAAATGATCCCACTTCACAGAGAAATGTTCCAGCGCACTTCACAGAGAAATGTTCCCACTTCACAGAGAAATGTTCCAGCGCATTTCACAGAGAAATGTTCCCACTTGACAGAGAAATGTTCCAGTCACTTCACAGAGAAATGTTCCAGTCACTTCACAGAGAAATGTTCCCACTTCACAGAGAAATGTTCCCACTTCACAGAGAAATGTTCCAGCGCATTTCACAGAGAAATGTTTCCGCGCATTTCACAGAGAAATGTTCCAGCGCATTTCACAGAGAAATGTTCCCACTTCAGAGAGAAATGTTCCAGAGCTCTTCACAGAGAAATGTTCCCACTTCAGAGAGAAATGTTCCAGAGCTCTTCACAGAGAAATGTTCCAGCGCATTTCACAGAGAAATGTTCCCACTTCACAGAGAAATGTTCCAGCCCACTTCACAGAGAAATGGTCCCACTTCACAGAGAAATGTTCCAGTGCAATTCACAGAAAAATGTTCCCATGCACTTCACAGAGAAATGTTCCCATGCACTTCACAGAGAAATGTTCCCGCGCATTTCACAGAGAAATGTTCCAGCGCATTTCACAGAGAAATGTTCCCACTTCAGAGAGAAATGTTCCAGAGCTCTTCACAGAGAAATGTTCCAGCGCATTTCACAGAGAAACGTTCCAGCGCATTTCACAGAGAAATGTTCCCACTTCACAGAGAAATGTTCCCGCGCACATCACAGAGAAATGTTCCCACTTCACAGAAATGTTCCAGCCCACTTCACAGAGAAATGTTCCCGCGCACTTCACAGAGAAATGTTCCCGCGTACTTCACAGAGAAATGTTCCCGCGCATTTCACAGAGAAATGTTCCCGCGCACTTCACAGAGAAATGTTCCAGTGCCCTTCACAGAGAAATGTTCCAGCGCCCTTCACAGAGAAATGTTCCCACTTCACAGAGAAATGTTCCAGGACCCTTCACAGAGAAATGTTCCCACTTCACAGAGAAATGTTCCAGGGCCCTTCACAGAGAAATGTTCCCACTTCACAGCGAAATGTTCCAGCGCATTTCACAGTGAAATGTTCCCACGCACTTCACAGAGAAATGTTCCCACTTCACAGAGAAATGTTCCCACTTCACAGAGAAATGTTCCCACTTCACAGAGAAATGTTCCAGCCCACTTCACAGAGAAATGTTCCAGCTCATTTCACAGTGAATGTTCCCACTTCACAGCGAAATGTTCCAGCGCATTTCACAGCGAAATGTTCCAGCGCCCTTCACAGAGAAATGTTCCAGCACACTTCACAGAGAAATGTTCCCGCGCACTTCACAGAGAAATGTTCCCGCTTCACAGAGAAATGTTCCAGCGCACTTCGCAGAGAAATGTACCAGCGCACTTCACAGAGAAATGTTCCCGCGCACTTCACAGAGAAATGTTCCCGCTTCACAGAGAAATGTTCCAGCGCACTTCGCAGAGAAATGTACCAGCGCACTTCACAGAGAAATGTTCCCACTTCACAGAGAAATGTTCTCACTTCACAGATAAATATTCCCACTTCACAGATAAATGTCCCAGTGCACTTCACAGAGAAATGTTCCAGCGCACTTCACAGAGAAATGTTCCAGCGCACTTCACAGAGAAATGCTCCAGCGCATTTCACAGAGAAATGTTCCCACTTCACCGAGAAATGTTCCAGCGCATTTCACGGAGAAATGTTCCCACTTCACAGAGAAATGTTCCAGCGCTCTTCACAGAGAAATGTTCCAGCGCGTTTCACAGAGAAATGTTCCCGTGCATTTCACAAAATGTTCCAGCGCATTTCACAGAGAAATGTTCCCGCGCATTTCACAGAGAAATGTTCCCGCGCACTTCACAGAGAAATGTTCCAGCGCCCTTCACAGAGAAATGTTCCAGTGCCCTTCACAGAGAAATGTTCCAGCGCCCTTCACAGAGAAATGTTCCAGTGCCCTTCACAGAGAAATGTTCCAGGACCCTTCACAGAGAAATGTTCCCACTTCACAGAGAAATGTTCCAGGGCCCTTCACAGAGAAATGTTCCCACTTCACAGAGAAATGTTCCAGCGCATTTCACAGTGAAATGTTCCCACTTCACAGAGAAATGTTCCCGCGCATTTCACAGAGAAATGTTCCCGCGCACTTCACAGAGAAATGTTCCCACTTCACAGAGAAATGTTCCCGCGCATTTCACAGAGAAATGTTCCCGCGCATTTCACAGAGAAATGTTCCCGCGCTCTTCACAGAGAAATGTTCCAGCACATTTCACAGAGAGATCTTCCAGCCACTTCACAGAGAAATGTTCCCACTTCACAGAGAAATGTTCCCACTTCACAGAGAAATGTTCCCGCCCACTTCACAGAGAAATGTTCCAGCGCACTTCACAGAGAAATGTTCCCACTTCACAGAGAAATGTTCCAGCGCACTTCACAGAGAAATGTTCCAGCGCACTTCACAGAGGATTGCTCCCACTTCACAGAGAAATGTTCCAGCGCACTTCCCAGAGAAATATTCCAGCGCTTTTCACAGAGAAATGTTCCAGCGCTTTTCACAGAGAAATGTTCCAGCGCACTTCAGAGAAATGTTCCCGCGCACTTCACAGAGAAATGTTCCCACTTCACAGAGAAATGTTCCCGCGCACTTCACAGAGAAATGTTCCCACTTCACAGAGAAATGTTCCAGCGCACTTCACAGCAGAAATGTTCAGCGCACTTCACAGAGAAATGTTCCCACTTCACAGAGAAATGTTCCAGCGCACTTCACAGAGAAATGTTCCAGCGCACTTCACAGAGGAATGTTCCCACTTCACAGAGAAATGTTCCAGCGCACTTCACAGAGAAATGTTCCAGCGCACTTCACAGAGAAATGTTCCAGCGCATTTCACAGAGAAATGTTCCCACTTCACAGAGAAATGTTCCCGCGCACTTCACAGAGAAATGTTCCCACTTCACAGAGAAATGTTCCCACTTCACAGAGAAATGTTCCAGCGCACTTCACAGAGAAATGTTCCAGCGCATTTCACAGAGAAATGTTCCCACTTCACAGAGAAATGTTCCCGCGCACTTCACAGAGAAATGTTCCCACTTCACAGAGAAATGTTCCCACTTCACAGAGAAATGTTCCAGCGCATTTCACAGAGAAATGCTCCAGCGCACTTCACAGAGAAATGTTCCAGCGCACTTCACAGAGAAATGTTCCAGCGCATTTCACAGAGAAATGTTCCCACTTCACAGAGAAATGTTCCCGCTTCACAGAGAAATGTTCCAGCGCATTTCACAGAGAAATGTTCCAGCGCATTTCACAGAGAAATGTTCCCGCGCATTTCACAGAGAAATGTTCCAGCGCATTTCACAGAGAAATGTTCCAGCGCATTTCACAGAGAAATGTTCCAGCGCATTTCACAGAGAAATGTTCCCACTTCACAGAGAAATGTTCCAGCGCATTTCACAGAGAAATGTTCCAGCGCATTTCACAGAGAAATGTTCCAGCGCATTTCACAGAGAAATGTTCCAGCGCATTTCACAGAGAAATGTTTCACTTCACAGCAGAAATGTTCCCGCGCACTTCACAGAGAAATGTTCCCACTTCACAGAGAAATGTTCCAGCGCATTTCACAGAGAAATGTTGCAGCGCATTTCACAGAGAAATGTTCCAGCGCATTTCACAGAGAAATGTTCCCGCGCATTTCACAGAGAAATGTTGCAGCGCATTTCACAGAGAAATGTTCCAGCGCATTTCACAGCAGAAATGTTCCCGGGCACTTCACAGAGAAATGTCCCTACTTCATAGAGAAATGTTCCCACTTCACAGAGAAATGTTCCAGCGCACTTCACAGAGAAATATTCCAGCGATTTTCACAGAGAAATGTTCCAGCGCTTTTCACAGAGGAGTGTTCCAGCGCATTTCACAGAGGAATGTTCCAGCGCACTTACAGAGAAATGCTCCAGCGCACTTCACAGAGAAATGTTCCCACTTCACAGAGAAATGTTCCAGCGCACTTCACAGAGAAATGTTCCCACTTCACAGAGAAATGTTCCAGCGCACTTCACAGAGAAATGTTCCAGCGCACTTCACAGAGGATTGCTCCCACTTCACAGAGAAATGTTCCAGCGCACTTCCCAGAGAAATATTCCAGCCCTTTTCACAGAGAAATGTTCCAGCGCTTTTCACAGAGAAATGTTCCAGCGCACTTCACAGAGAAATGTTCCAGCGCACTTCACAGAGAAATGTTCCAGCGCACTTCACAGAGAAATGTTCCAGCGCACTTCACAGAGAAATGTTCCAGCGCACTTCACAGAGAAATGTTCCAGCGCATTTCACAGAGAAATGTTCCCGCGCACTTCACAGAGAAATGTTCCTACTTCACAGAGAAATGTTCCCACTTCACAGAGAAATGTTCCAGCGCTTTTCACAGAGGAGTGTTCCAGCGCATTTCACAGAGGAATGTTCCAGCGCACTTACAGAGAAATGCTCCAGCGCACTTCACAGAGAAATGTTCCCACTTCACAGAGAAATGTTCCCACTTCACAGAGAAATGCTCCAGCGCACTTCACAGAGAAATGTTCCAGCGCACTTCACAGAGAAATGTTCCAGCGCATTTCACAGAGAAATCTTCCCACTTCACAGAGAAATGTTCCCGCTTCACAGAGAAATGTTCCAGCGCATTTCACAGAGAAATGTTCCAGCGCATTTCACAGAGAAATGTTCCCGCGCATTTCACAGAGAAATGTTCCAGCGCAATTCACAGAGAAATGTTCCCACTTCACAGAGAAATGTTCCAGCGCATTTCACAGAGAAATGTTCCTGCGCATTTCACAGAGAAATGTTCTAGCCCACTTCACAGAGAAATGCTCCAGCGCACTTCACAGAGAAATGTTCCAGCGCACTTCACAGAGAAATGTTCCAGCGCATTTCACAGAGAAATGTTCCCACTTCACAGAGAAATGTTCCCGCTTCACAGAGAAATGTTCCAGCGCATTTCACAGAGAAATGTTCCAGCGCATTTCACAGAGAAATGTTCCCGCGCATTTCACAGAGAAATGTTCCAGCGCATTTTACAGAGAAATGTTCCCACTTCACAGAGAAATGTTCCAGCGCATTTCACAGAGAAATGTTCCTGCGCATTTCACAGAGAAATGTTCTAGCCCGCTTCACAGAGAAATGTTCCAGCGCATTTCACAGAGAAATGTTCCAGCGCATTTCACAGAGAAATGTTCCCGCGCATTTCACAGAGAAATGTTCCAGCGCATTTTACAGAGAAATGTTCCCACTTCACAGAGAAATGTTCCAGCGCATTTCACAGAGAAATGTTCCTGCGCATTTCACAGAGAAATGTTCTAGCCCACTTCACAGAGAAATGCTCCAGCGCACTTCAGAGAAATGTTCCAGCGTACTTCACAGCGAAATGTTCCAGCGCATTTCACAGAGAAATGTTCCCACTTCACAGAGAAATGTTCCCGCTTCACAGAGAAATGTTCCAGCGCATTTCACAGAGAAATGTTCCAGCGCATTTCACAGAGAAATGTTCCAGCGCATTTCACAGAGAAATGTTCCAGCGCATTTCACAGAGAAATGTTCCCACTTCACAGAGAAATGTTCCAGCGCATTTCACAGAGAAATGTTCCAGCGCATTTCACAGAGAAATGTTCCAGCGCATTTCACAGAGAAATGTTCCCACTTCACAGCAGAAATGTACCCGCGCACTTCACAGAGAAATGTTCCCACTTCACAGAGAAATGTTCCAGCGCATTTCACAGACAAATGTTCCAGCGCATTTCACAGAGAAATGTTCCAGCGCATTTCACAGAGAAATGTTCCAGCGCATTTCACAGAGAAATGTTCCCGCGCATTTCACAGAGAAATGTTGCAGCGCATTTCACAGAGAAATGTTCCAGCGCATTTCACAGCAGAAATGTTCCCGGGCACTTCACAGAGAAATGTCCCTACTTCATAGAGAAATGTTCCCACTTCACAGAGAAATGTTCCAGCGCACTTCACAGAGAAATATTCCAGCGATTTTCACAGAGAAATGTTCCAGCGCTTTTCACAGCGGAGTGTTCCAGCGCATTTCACAGAGGAATGTTCCAGCGCACTTACAGAGAAATGCTCCAGCGCACTTCACAGAGAAATGTTCCAGCGCACTTCACAGAGAAATGTTCCAGCGCATTTCACAGAGAAATGTTCCCACTTCACAGAGTAATGTTCCCGCGCATTTCACAGAGAAATGTTCCAGCGCACTTCACAGAGAAATGTTCCCACTTCACAGAGAAATGTTCCAGCGCACTTCACAGAAATGCTCCAGCGCACTTCACAGAGGAATGTTCCAGCGCACTTCACAGAGAAATATTCCAGCGCTTTTCACAGAGAAATGTTCCAGCGCACTTCACAGAGAAATGTTCCCACTTCACAGAGAAATGTTCCAGCGCACTTCACAGCAGAAATGTTCCAGCGCATTTCACAGCAGAAATGTTCCCACTTCACAGAGAAATGTTCCAGCGCACTTCACAGAGAAATGCTCCATCGCACTTCACAGAGAAATGTTCCAGCGCACTTCACAGAGAAATGTTCCAGCGCACTTCACAGAGAAATGTTCCAGGGCCTTTCACAGAGAAATATTCCAGTGCACTTCACAGAGTCGTTTTCCAGCGCATTTCACAGAGAAATGTACCAGCGCATTTCACAGAGAAATGTTCCCGCACATTTCACAGAGAAATGTTCCAGCGCACTTCAGAGAAATGTTCCCGCGCACTTCACAGAGAAATGTTCCCACTTCACAGAGAAATGTTCCAGCGCACTTCACAGCAGAAATGGTCCAGCGCACTTCACAGAGAAATGTTCCCACTTCACAGAGAAATGTTCCAGCGCACTTCACAGAGAAATGTT
Source organism: Scyliorhinus torazame (assembly GCF_047496885.1). NCBI lineage: Eukaryota > Metazoa > Chordata > Chondrichthyes > Carcharhiniformes > Scyliorhinidae > Scyliorhinus > Scyliorhinus torazame. The sequence continues at coordinate 36,336,935 of NC_092736.1, read as the reverse complement.
CCAGCGCACTTCACAGAGGAATGTTCCCACTTCACAGAGAAATGTTCCAGCGCACTTCACAGAGAAATGTTCCAGCGCACTTCACAGAGAAATGTTCCAGCGCATTTCACAGAGAAATGTTCCCACTTCTCAGAGAATTGTTCTCGCGCACTTCACACAGAAATGTTCCCACTTCACATAGAAATGTTCCCACTTCACAGAGAAATGTTCCAGCGCATTTCACAGAGAAATGTTCCAGCGCATTTCACAGAGAAATGTTCTAGCCCACTTCACAGAGAAATGCTCCAGCGCACTTCACAGAGAAATGTTCCAGCGCACTTCACAGAGAAATGTTCCCGCGCACTTCACAGAGAAATGTTCCAGCGCATTTCACAGAGAAATGTTCCCACTTCACAGAGAAATGTTCCCGCGCACTTCACAGAGAAATGTTCCCACTTCACAGAGAAATGTACCAGCGCATTTCACAGAGAAATGTTCCAGCGCATTTCACAGAGAAATGTTCCAGCGCATTTCACAGAGAAATGTTCCAGCGCATTTCACAGAGAAATGTTCCCGCGCATTTCACAGAGAAATGTTCCAGCGCATTTCACAGAGAAATGTTCCAGCGCATTTCACAGCAGAAATGTTCCCGGGCACTTCACAGAGAAATGTCCCTACTTCATAGAGAAATGTTCCCACTTCACAGAGAAATGTTCCAGCGCACTTCACAGAGAAATGTTCTAGGGCCTTTCACAGAGAAATATTCCAGTGCACTTCACAGAGAAGATTTCCAGCGCATTTCACAGAGAAATGTTCCCACTTCACAGAGTAATGTTCCCGCGCATTTCACAGAGAAATGTTCCAGCGCATTTCACAGAGAAATGTTCCCACTTCACAGAGAAATGTTCCAGCGCACTTCACAGAAATGTTCCAGCGCACTTCACAGAGGAATGTTCCAGCGCACTTCACAGAGAAATGTTCCCACTTCACAGAGAAATGTTCCAGCGCTCTTCACAGAAATGTTCCAGCGCACTTCACAGAGGAATGTTCCAGCGCACTTCACAGAGAAATGTTCCCACTTCACAGAAATGTTCCAGCGCACTTCACAGAGGAATGTTCCAGTGCACTTCACAGAGACGTTTTCCAGCGCATTTCACAGAGAAATGTTCCAGCGCATTTCACAGAGAAATGTTCCAGCGCATTTCACAGAGAAATGTTCCAGCGCATTTCACAGAGAAATGTTCCCACGCATTTCACAGAGAAATGTTCCAGCGCACTTCGCAGAGAAATGTTCCCACTTCATAGAGAAATGTTCCAGCGCATTTCACAGCAGAAATGTTCCCACTTCACAGAGAAATGTTCCAGCGCACTTCACAGAGAAATGCTCCATCGCACTTCACAGAGAAATGTTCCAGCGCACTTCACAGAGAAATGTTCCAGCGCACTTCACAGAGAAATGTTCCAGGGCCTTTCACAGAGAAATATTCCAGTGCACTTCACAGAGACGTTTTCCAGCGCATTTCACAGAGAAATGTTCCAGCGCATTTTACAGAGAAATGTTCCCACTTCACAGAGAAATGTTCCAGCGCATTTCACAGAGAAATGTTCCTGCGCATTTCACAGAGAAATGTTCTAGCCCACTTCACAGAGAAATGCTCCAGCGCACTTCAGAGAAATGTTCCAGCGTACTTCACAGCGAAATGTTCCAGCGCATTTCACAGAGAAATGTTCCCACTTCACAGAGAAATGTTCCCGCTTCACAGAGAAATGTTCCAGCGCATTTCACAGAGAAATGTTCCAGCGCATTTCACAGAGAAATGTTCCAGCGCATTTCACAGAGAAATGTTCCAGCGCATTTCACAGAGAAATGTTCCCACTTCACAGAGAAATGTTCCAGCGCATTTCACAGAGAAATGTTCCAGCGCATTTCACAGAGAAATGTTCCAGCGCATTTCACAGAGAAATGTTCCCACTTCACAGCAGAAATGTACCCGCGCACTTCACAGAGAAATGTTCCCACTTCACAGAGAAATGTTCCAGCGCATTTCACAGACAAATGTTCCAGCGCATTTCACAGAGAAATGTTCCAGCGCATTTCACAGAGAAATGTTCCAGCGCATTTCACAGAGAAATGTTCCCGCGCATTTCACAGAGAAATGTTGCAGCGCATTTCACAGAGAAATGTTCCAGCGCATTTCACAGCAGAAATGTTCCCGGGCACTTCACAGAGAAATGTCCCTACTTCATAGAGAAATGTTCCCACTTCACAGAGAAATGTTCCAGCGCACTTCACAGAGAAATATTCCAGCGATTTTCACAGAGAAATGTTCCAGCGCTTTTCACAGCGGAGTGTTCCAGCGCATTTCACAGAGGAATGTTCCAGCGCACTTACAGAGAAATGCTCCAGCGCACTTCACAGAGAAATGTTCCAGCGCACTTCACAGAGAAATGTTCCAGCGCATTTCACAGAGAAATGTTCCCACTTCACAGAGTAATGTTCCCGCGCATTTCACAGAGAAATGTTCCAGCGCACTTCACAGAGAAATGTTCCCACTTCACAGAGAAATGTTCCAGCGCACTTCACAGAAATGCTCCAGCGCACTTCACAGAGGAATGTTCCAGCGCACTTCACAGAGAAATATTCCAGCGCTTTTCACAGAGAAATGTTCCAGCGCACTTCACAGAGAAATGTTCCCACTTCACAGAGAAATGTTCCAGCGCACTTCACAGCAGAAATGTTCCAGCGCATTTCACAGCAGAAATGTTCCCACTTCACAGAGAAATGTTCCAGCGCACTTCACAGAGAAATGCTCCATCGCACTTCACAGAGAAATGTTCCAGCGCACTTCACAGAGAAATGTTCCAGCGCACTTCACAGAGAAATGTTCCAGGGCCTTTCACAGAGAAATATTCCAGTGCACTTCACAGAGTCGTTTTCCAGCGCATTTCACAGAGAAATGTACCAGCGCATTTCACTGAGAAATGTTCCCGCACATTTCACAGAGAAATGTTCCAGCGCACTTCAGAGAAATGTTCCCGCGCACTTCACAGAGAAATGTTCCCACTTCACAGAGAAATGTTCCAGCGCACTTCACAGCAGAAATGGTCCAGCGCACTTCACAGAGAAATGTTCCCACTTCACAGAGAAATGTTCCAGCGCACTTCACAGAGAAATGTTCCAGCGCACTTCACAGAGGAATGTTCCCACTTCACAGAGAAATGTTCCAGCGCACTTCACAGAGAAATGTTCCAGCGCACTTCACAGAGAAATGTTCCAGCGCATTTCACAGAGAAATGTTCCCACTTCTCAGAGAATTGTTCTCGCGCACTTCACACAGAAATGTTCCCACTTCACATAGAAATGTTCCCACTTCACAGAGAAATGTTCCAGCGCATTTCACAGAGAAATGTTCCAGCGCATTTCACAGAGAAATGTTCTAGCCCACTTCACAGAGAAATGCTCCAGCGCACTTCACAGAGAAATGTTCCAGCGCACTTCACAGAGAAATGTTCCCGCGCACTTCACAGAGAAATGTTCCAGCGCATTTCACAGAGAAATGTTCCCACTTCACAGAGAAATGTTCCCACGCACTTCACAGAGAAATGTTCCCACTTCACAGAGAAATGTACCAGCGCATTTCACAGAGAAATGTTCCAGCGCATTTCACAGAGAAATGTTCCAGCGCATTTCACAGAGAAATGTTCCAGCGCATTTCACAGAGAAATGTTCCCGCGCATTTCACAGAGAAATGTTCCAGCGCATTTCACAGAGAAATGTTCCAGCGCATTTCACAGCAGAAATGTTCCCGGGCACTTCACAGAGAAATGTCCCTACTTCATAGAGAAATGTTCCCACTTCACAGAGAAATGTTCCAGCGCACTTCACAGAGAAATGTTCTAGGGCCTTTCACAGAGAAATATTCCAGTGCACTTCACAGAGAAGATTTCCAGCGCATTTCACAGAGAAATGTTCCCACTTCACAGAGTAATGTTCCCGCGCATTTCACAGAGAAATGTTCCAGCGCATTTCACAGAGAAATGTTCCCACTTCACAGAGAAATGTTCCAGCGCACTTCACAGAAATGTTCCAGCGCACTTCACAGAGGAATGTTCCAGCGCACTTCACAGAGAAATGTTCCCACTTCACAGAGAAATGTTCCAGCGCTCTTCACAGAAATGTTCCAGCGCACTTCACAGAGGAATGTTCCAGCGCACTTCACAGAGAAATGTTCCCACTTCACAGAAATGTTCCAGCGCACTTCACAGAGGAATGTTCCAGTGCACTTCACAGAGACGTTTTCCAGCGCATTTCACAGAGAAATGTTCCAGCGCATTTCACAGAGAAATGTTCCAGCGCATTTCACAGAGAAATGTTCCAGCGCATTTCACAGAGAAATGTTCCCACGCATTTCACAGAGAAATGTTCCAGCGCACTTCGCAGAGAAATGTTCCCACTTCATAGAGAAATGTTCCAGCGCATTTCACAGCAGAAATGTTCCCACTTCACAGAGAAATGTTCCAGCGCACTTCACAGAGAAATGCTCCATCGCACTTCACAGAGAAATGTTCCAGCGCACTTCACAGAGAAATGTTCCAGCGCACTTCACAGAGAAATGTTCCAGGGCCTTTCACAGAGAAATATTCCAGTGCACTTCACAGAGACGTTTTCCAGCGCATTTCACAGAGAAATGTTCCAGCGCATTTCACAGAAAAATGTTCCAGCGCATATCACAGAGAAATGTTCCCACGCATTTCACAGAGAAATGTTCCAGCGCACTTCGCAGAGAAATGTTCCCACTTCATAGAGAAATGTTCCAGCGCATTTCACAGCAAAATGTTCCCACTTCACAGAGAAATGTTCCAGCGCATTTCACAGCAAAATGTTCCCACTTCACAGAGAAATGTTCCAGCGCACTTCACAGAGAAATGCTCCATCGCACTCCACAGAGAAATGTTCCAGCGCACTTCACAGAGAAATGTTCCAGCGCACTTCACAGAGAAATGTTCCAGGGCCTTTCACAGAGAAATATTCCCACTTCACAGAGACGTTTTCCAGCGCATTTCACAGCAGAAATGTTCCCACTTCACAGAGAAATGTTCCAGCGCATTTCACAGAGAAATGTTCCAGCGCATTTCACAGAGAAATGTTCCCACGCATTTCACAGAGAAATGTTCCAGCGCACTTCACAGAGAAATGTTCCCACTTCACAGAGAAATGTTCCAGCGCATTTCACAGCAGAAATGTACCAGCGCACTTCACAGAGAAATGTTCCCACTTCACAGAGAAACGTTCCCGCGCACTTCACAGAGAAATGTTCCAGCGCACTTCACAGAGAAATGTTCCAGCGCATTTCACAGTGAAATGTTCCCGCGCACTTCACAGAGAAATGTTCCAGCGCACTTCACAGAGAAATGTTCCAGCGCACTTCACAGAGAAATGTTCCTGCGCATTTCACAGTGAAATGTTCCCGCGCACTTCACAGAGAAATGTTCTCACTTCACAGTGAAATGTTCGCACTTCACAGTGAACTGTTCCAGGGCCCTTCACAGAGAAATGTTCCAGGGCCCTTCACGGAGAAATGTTCCCACTTCACAGAGAAATGTTCCCGCGCACTTCACAGAGAAATGTTCCCGCGCACTTCACAGAGAAATGTTCCCGCGCACTTCACAGAGAAATGTTCCAGCGCACTTCACAGAAATGTTCCCACTTCAGAGAGAAATGTTCCAGCGCATTTCACAGAGAAATGTTCCAGGGCCCTTCACGGAGAAATGTTCCCACTTCACAGAGAAATGTTCCAGCGCATTTCACAGAGAAATGTTCCAGCGCATTTCACAGAGAAATGTTCCAGGGCCCTTCACAGAGAAATGTTCCCAGTTCACAGAGAAATGTTCCAGCCCACTTCACAGAAAAATGTTCCCACTTCATAGAGAAATGTTCCCACTTCACAGAAAAATGTTCCAGCCCACTTCACAGAGTAATGTTCCAGCGCTCTTCACAGAGTAATGTTCCAGCGCACTTCACAGTGAAATATTCCAGCGCGCTTCACAGAAGAAATGTTCCAGCGCACTTCACAGAGAAATGTTCCAGCGCACTCACAGAGAAATGTTCCCACTTCACAGAGAAATGTTCCAGCGCACTTCACAGACAAATGTTCCAGTGCATTTCACAGAAGAAATGTTCCAGCGCACTCACAGAGAAATGTTCCCACTTCACAGAGAAATGTTCCAGCGCACTTCACAGAGAAATGTTCCCACTTCACAGAGAAATTGTTCCCACTTCACAGTGAAATGTTCCAGCGCACTTCACAGAGAAATGTTCCAGCGCACTTCACAGAGAAATGTTCCAGCGCACTTCACAGAGAAATGTTCCCGCGCACTTCACAGAGAAATGTTCCCACTTCACGGAGAAATGTTCCCGGGCATTTCACAGAAAAATGTTCCCGCGCACTTCACAGAGAAATGTTCCAGGGCACTTCACAGAGAAATGTTTTTCTAGGATGCCACCTTTGTTTTTCGTGATGAAGACATTTTGGTGAAGTTCAAGTGCTGATCATTAACTCAATACACCAGTTAGTACGTTTCAAATCAAAACACGTTTATTATACACAGTCAATCACTACTCATGCATAAAACTCTACTTACTAGACTATCTCTAACACTAAAAGGCCCACGAGGTCAGGGGAACAAATGGCCTTTCGTTCGATTCTGAGTTTGCAGGCTTCAAAGCTGGTATAGACTGGTAGCTAGAAGTGTCTATCTCGTAGCGTGCGATGACTGGAGACTTACTTGGTTGGTGCAGCTACTAGGCAGGTCACGGTCAAGGGTTAGGATCATAGAATCAAAGAAGTTTACAGCATGGAAACAGGCCCTTCGGCCCAACCAGTCCATGCTGCCCAGTTTTTACCATTAAGCTAGTCCCAGTTGCCCGCACTTGGCCCATAACCCTCTATACCCATCTTACCCATGTAACTATCTAAATGCTTTTTAAAAGACACAATTGTACCCGCCTCTACTACTACCTCTGGCAGCCCATTCCAGACACTCACTACCCTCTGAGTGAAGAAATTGCCCCTCTGGGCCCTTCTGAATCTCTCCCCTCTCACCTTAAACCTATACCCTCTAGTTTTAGACTCCCCTACCTTTGGGAAAAGATGTTGACTATCTACCTTATCTATGCCCCTCATTATTTTATAGACCTCTATAAGATCACCCCTAAGCCTCCTACGCTCCAGGGAAAAAAGTCCCAGTCTACCCAGCCTCTCCTTATAACTCAAACCATCAAGTCCCGGCAACATCCTAGTAAATCTTTTCTGCACTCTTTCCAATTTAATAATATCCTTTCTATAATAGGGTGACCAGAACTGCACACAGTATTCCAAGTGTGGCCGTACCAATGTCTTGTACAACTTCAACAAGATGTCCCAACTCCTGTATTCAATGTTCTGACCAATGAAACCAATCATGCCGAATGCCTTCTTCACCACCCTGTCCACCTGCGACTCCACCTTCAAGGAGCTATGAACCTGTACTGCTAGATCTCTTTGTTCTATAACTCTCCCCAACGCCATACCATTAACTGAGTAGGTCCTGGCCTGATTCGATCTGCCAAAATGCATCACCTCACATTTATCTAAATTAAACTTCATCTGCCATTCGTCGGCCCACTGGCCTAATTGATCAAGATCCCGTTGCAATCCTAGATAACCTTCTTCACTATCCACTGTGCCACCAATCTTGGTGTCATCTGCAAACTTACTAACCATGCCTCCTAAATTCTCATCCAAATCATTAATATAAATCACAAATAACAGTGGACCCAGCACCGATCCCTGAGGCACACCACTGGCCACAGGCCTCCAGTTTGAAAAACAACCCTCTACAACCACCCTCTGTCTTCTGTCGTCCAGCCAATTTTGAATCCAATTGGCAACCTCACCCTGGATCCCGTGAGCTTTAACCTTCTGCAACAACCTACCATGCGGTACCTTGTCAAAGGCTTTGCTAAAGTCCATGTAGACAACGTCTACTGCACTGCCCTCGTCTACCTTCTTGGTCACCCCCTCAAAAAACTCAATCAAATTTGTGAGACATGATTTTCCACGCACAAAGCCATGCTGACTGCCCCGAATCAGTCCTTGCCTCTCTAAATGCTTGTAGATCCTGTCTCTCAGACTACCTTCTAGCAACTTACCTACTACAGACATTAGGCTCATCGGTCTATAGTTCCCAGGCTTTTCCCTGCTGCCCTTCTTAAACAAGGGCACAACATTCGCTACTCTCCAATCTTCAGGCACCTCATCTGTGGCTGCCGATGATTCAAATATCTCTGTTAGGGGACCAGCAATTTCCTTCCTAGCCTCCCACAACATCCTGGGATACATTTCATCAGGTCCCGGGGATTTATCTACCTTGATGCGCTTTAAGACTTCCAGCACCTCCTCCTCTGTAATATGCACACTTCTCAAGACATCACTATTTATTTCCCTTAGTTCATGCCTTCCTCCACCATGAATACCGATGAGAAATATTCATTCAGGATCTCACCCAACTCTTGTGACTCTGCACATAGATGTCCTTATTGATCCTTAAGAGGCCCTACTCTGTCCCTAGTTACTCTTTTTCCCTTTATGTATCTGTAGGTTTGCACTGAGTGCTGAATTTGGTGCTTTTTGAGTGCTATAGTAAGAGTTTGGTGACCGAGGGAGTATAAGGCTTCATTTTTATCTAAAGTTTAGTCTTTCTTTTAGTTAGTTAATTAACTTAAAAGTTGCTGTTTGGTTTAGAAGAAGGTGAATTTTCAATATGCTTTAAACAGGCTTCTACTTGTAGGCACTTGCAGCTGGAGCTCGTTAATTAGTTAATTGGATTAGGCCAGTTTTCAGAGGCTAGATTCACAGTATAAAAGTGATCCCCGACAGTGCAGACTTTGTTTGCACTGAGTGCTGAATTTGGTGCATTTTGAGTGCGATAGTGAGAGTTTGGTGACCGAGGGAGTGCTGAATTTGGTGCATTTTGAGTGCGATAGTGAGAGTTTGGTGACCGAGGGAGTTAGGTGAGGAGGGAGTAAGGTGCTCCTTTCATTTTGTTTCCGACATTTCCGCAAAGAGTGAGAAGAGAGCCAGGAGTTTACAGAAAGTGTAGCTGACTGGGAGCAGAGTCGGAGGGCGGAGATCTAGTTAGTCCACACAGCAGCTGTATTCTGTCAGGTAAGAAGGGATGGAGGCTAGGCCAGTTGCATGCTCCTCCTGTAGGATGTGGGTGGTGAGGGATACCACCGGTGTCCCCGCTGACTATACCTGCGGGAAGTGCACCCAACTTCAGCTCCTCAAAGACCGTGTTAGGGAACTGGAGCTGAAGCTGGATAAACTTCGGATCATCCGGGAGGCAGAGGGGGTGATTGAGAAGAGTTACAAGGAGGTAACCACACCCAAGGTACAGGACAAGAATAGCTGGGTTACAGTCAGGGGGGAAAAAAACAAACAGGCAGACAGTGCAGGGATCCCTCGTGGCCGTTCCCCTTCAAAACAAGTATACCGTTTTGGATGCTGTTGGGGGGGATGACCTACCGGGGGAGGCCCTAGCGGCCAGGTCTCTGGCACTGAGTCTGGCTCTGGGGCTCAGAAGGGAAGGGGGGAGAATAGAAAAGCAATAGTTGTAGGAGATTCAATGGTTAGGGGAATAGATAGGAGATTCTGTGGTCGCGAGCGAGACTCCCGGAAGGTATGTTGCCTCCCGGGTGCCAGGGCCAGGGATGTCTCGGATCGTGTCTTCAGGATCCTTAAGGGGGAGGGGGAGCAGCCAGAAGTTGTGGTGCACATTGGTACCAACGACATAGGTAGGAAAAGGGGTGTGGAGGTAATAAACAAGTTTAGGGAGTTAGGCTGGAAGTTAAAAGCCAGGACAGACAGAGTTGTCATCTCTGGTTTGTTGCCGGTGCCACGTGATAGCGAGGCTAGGAATAGGGAGAGAGTGCAGCTGAACACGTGGCTGTAGGAATGGTGTAGGAGGGAGGGCTTCAGGTATTTGGATAATTGGAGCGCATTCTGGGGAAGGTGGGACCTGTACAAGCAGGACAGGTTGCATCTGAACCAGAGGGGCACCAATATCCTGGGAGGGAGGTTTTCTAGTACTCTTCGGGAGGGTTTAAACTAATTTGGCAGGGGAATGGGAACCGGATTTGTAGTCCAGCAACTAAGGTAGCCGATATTCAGGACGCCAAAGCATGTAGTGAGGCAGTGGGGAAGGGAACACTGACAAAGGAGAGTACTTGCAGGCATGGAGATGGGTTGAAGTGTGTATACTTCAACGCAAGAAGCATCAGGAATAAGGTGGGTGAACTTAAGGCATGGATCGGTACTTGGGACTACGATGTGGTGGCCATCACGGAAACTTGGATAGAAGAGGGGCAGAAATGGTTGTTGGAGGTCCCTGGTTATAGTTGTTTCAATAAGATTAGGGAGGGTGGTAAAAGAGGTGGGGGGGGTGGCATTATTAATTAGAGATAGTATAACAGCTGCAGAAAGGCAGTTCGAGGAGTATCACCCTATTGAGGTAGTATGGGTTGAAGTCAGAAATAGGAAAGGAGCAGTCACCTTGTTAGGAGTTTTCTATAGGCCCCCCAATAGTAGCAGAGATGTGGAGGAACAGATTGGGAAACAGATTTTGGAAAGGTGCAGAAGTCATAGGGTAGTAGTCATGGGCGACTTTAACTTCCCAAATATTGAGTGGAAACTCTTTAGATCAAATAGTTTGGATGGGGTGGTGTTTGTGCAGTGTGTCCAGGAAGCTTTTCTAACACAGTATGTAGATTGTCCGACCAGAGGAGGGGCAATATTGGATTTAGTACTGGGTAATGAACCAGGGCAAGTGATAGATTTGTTAGTGGGGGAGCATTTTGGAGATAGTGACCACAATTCTGTGACTTTCACTTTAGTAATGGAGAGGGATAGGTACGTGCAACAGGGCAAGGTTTACAATTGGGGGAAGGGTAAATACGATGTTGTCAGACAAGAATTGAAGTGCATAAGTTGGGAACATAGGCTGTCAGGGAAGGACACAAGTGAAATGTGGAACTTGTTCAAGGAACAGGTGCTACGTGTCCTTGATATGTATGTCCCTGTCAGGCAGGGAAGAGATGGTCGAGTGAGGGAACCATGGTTGACAAGAGAGGTTGAATGTCTTGTTAAGAGGAAAAAGGAGACTTATGTAAGGCTGAGGAAACAAGGTTCAGACAGGGCATTGGAGGGATACAAGATAGCCAGGAGGGAACTGAAGAAAGGAATTAGGAGAGCTAAGAGAGGGCATGAACAATCTTTGGCGGATGGGATCAAGGAAAACCCCAAGGCCTTTTACACATATGTGAGAAATATGAGAATAGAGCGAGGGTAGGTCCGATCAAGGACAGTAGCGGGAGATTGTGTATTGAGTCTGAAGAGATAGGGGAGGTCTTGAACGAGTACTTTTCTTCTGTATTTACAAATGAGAGGGGCGATATTGTTGGAGAGGACAGTGTGAAACAGATTGGTAAGCTCGAGGAAATACTTGTTCGGAAGGAAGATGTGTTGGGCATTTTGAAAAACTTGAGGATACTTGAGAGATCTTGGGGTCTATGTTCATACATCTTTGAAAGTTGCCACTCAAGTGGATAGAGCTGTGAAGAAGGCCTATGGTGTGCTCGCGTTCATTAACAGAGGGATTGAATTTAAGAGCCGTGAGGTGATGATGCAGCTGCACAAAACTTTGGTAAGGCCACATTTGGAGTACTGTGTACAGTTCTGGTCGCCTCATTTTAGGAAGGATGTGGAAGCTTTGGAAAAGGTGCAAAGAAGATTTACAAGGATGTTGCCTGGAATGGAGAGTAGGTCTTACGAGGAAAGGTTGAGGGTGCTAGGCCTTTTCTCATTAGAACGGAGAAGGATGAGGGGTGACTTGATAGAGGTTTATAAGATGATCAGGGGAATAGATAGAGTAGACAGTCAGAGACTTTTTCCCCGGGTGGAACAAACCATTACAAAGGGACATAAATTTAAGGTGAAAGGTGGAAGATATAGGAGGGATATCAGAGGTAGTTTCTTTACCCAGAGAGTAGTGGGGGCATGGAATGCACTGCCTGTGGAAGTAGTTGAGTCGGAAACATTAGAGACCTTCAAGCAGCTATTGGATAGGTACATGGATTACGGTAAAATGATATAGTGTAGATTTATTTGTTCTTAAGGGCAGCACGGTAGCATTGTGGATAGCACAATGCTTCACAGCTCCAGGGTCCCAGGTTCGATTCCGGCTTGGGTCACTGTCTGTGCGGAGTCTGCACGTCCTCCCCATGTCTGCGTGGGTTTCCTCCGGGTGCTCCGGTTTCCTCCCACAGTCCAAAGATGTGCAGGTTAGGTGAATTGGCCAATGATAAGTTGCCCTTAATGTCCAAAATTGCCCTTGGTGTTGGGTGGAGGTGTTGAGTTTGGGTAGGGTGCTCTTTCCAGGAGCCGGTGCAGACTCAAAGGGCCGAATGGCCTCCTTCTGCACTGTAAATTCAATGATAATCTATGATTAATCTAGGACAAAGGTTCGGCACAACATCGTGGGCCGAAGGGCCTGTTCTGTGCTGTATTTTCTATGTTCTATGTTCTATGTTAGAAGCCCTTTGGATTCTCCTTTGCATTTTTTTCCAAAGCAATTTCATGTCCCCTTTTTGCCCTCCTGATTTCCCTCTTAACTCTATTTCGACAATCTCTATACTCTTCAAGGGATCCACTTGATCCCAGTTGTTTATGTACGTCATATGCCTCTTCTTTTTGACCAGAGTCCCAATATCTCGAGTCATCCAGGGTTCCCTACTTCTACCAGCCTTGCCCTTCACTCTAAAGGGAATGTGCTTACCCTGAACCCTGGTTAACACATTTTTAAAAGCCTCCCATTTACCAGCCGCCCCTTTGCCTGCCAACAGTCTCCCCCAATCTACCTCTGAAAGTTCCTGTCTGATACCATCAAAATTGGCCTTGCCCCAATTAACAATTTTAACTCTTGGGCCAGACCTATCATTCTCCATAGCTATCTTAAAACTAATGGAGTTATGGTCACTTGTCCCAAAGTGATCCCTCACTAACACTTCTGTCACTTGCCCTTCCTTATTTCCCAAGACGAGGTCAAGTTTTGCCCCCTCTCTCGTCGGTCCATCCACATACTGAATGAGAAATTCCTCCTGAATACACTCAACAAATTTCCCTCCATCCAAGCCCCTAATGCTATGGCTGTCCCAGCCAATGTTGGGAAAGTTAAAGTCCCCTACTATTACCACCCTATTACTCTTGCAGCTATCTGTAATCTCCTTACATATTTGCTCCTCAATTTCCCGATGACTATTTGGGAGCCTGTAGTTCAGTCCTATCAAGGTGATCTCTCCCTTCTTATTTTTCAGTTCCACCCATATAGACTCAGTGGGCGAACCCTCGGATATATCCCCTCTAAGTACTGCCATGATGTTCTCCCTAATCAAAAACGCCACTCCCCCTCCTCTTGCCTCCTGTTCTATCCTTTCTATAGCATCTGTACCCCGGAACATTGAGCTGCCAGTCCTGCCCCTCCCTTAGCCATGTTTCAGTCATAGCTATAATATCCCAGTCCCATGTGCCCGTCCATGCCCTGAGTTCATCCGCTTTGCCCGTCAGGCCCCTTGCATTGAAATAAATGCAGTTTAATGTAGACTTTCCTTGCTCTCTGCCCTGCTTTCTCTGGTCATGCTTTACACACTCTCCCTTCCTGCCTTGTTTCGAGCTGCTGAGTGACCCTGCCAAGAAGTACAATTTGAACTTGGGGACTCTATTTTATAGTCCCCAGGGGCTTCGCGCCGGTCGGGGCGGACCCCGTACTTGGTTCCAAGTGATTGGACTACGTTCTGATCACTTGGATCGATTTCTCCAATACTGGAGCTGTTCCCTGACCGATGGGCGGTCCCTAGGTGTCCGTTGGCCTTCCTTTGTCTTGGCTCCTGCTGGCGCCGAGGAGTCTGGCTTGGCCTTGGCCTTGTTTATCTTAACTGTTTCCAATTGTTCCCGGGGATCGCTCATTAATATGTAGATGGTTGTTAGTTTCAGTGCTGTCTGAGTTCCTGCAAGTACTGATTACAGGAAACTTTGCACCTGCTTGTTTTTCCTGCGTTGACTGAATTTCCCTGCATTCTTAGCGGATCTCCATTTTAAGTCGGGAAGTGGCCAACCCAGGTGGCTACAGTGTTAACCCACAGTGAAAGTATGTTCAACAGTTTCTAACTTAGTAAAATAGTGTTGTACTATTTTAAGTGTTGGTGGCCTGTATGTGTTCCACGGATCCAGAGCACCCAACACATCATGATACCAGGAGTTGAGGGATATTAGCACTTCTTAGACCTACCTGCAAGTGATCTGCCTTCCACCAGCATACAGACATCCTGCAAAATGGACAGCGTCCGCCCGCCGCCGCCGCTCCGCATCACCGGTAACCTCGGGGCCAACTGGAAGATATTCAAACAACGCTTCCAACTCTACTTGGAAGCCACAGATGCCTCGGACACCAAGAAGATCGGTGTCTTCCTATCCATGACCGGGGTACATGCCATCCACATTTTCAATTCTCTCACCTTTGCTGATCACTGCAACATAGAGGTGAATGAAAGTTTCGAGCACTATGTATTCCAACAGCGTTTACAAGGTAAGGATGAACCTTTCCAATCCTTTCTCACCCACCTCCGCATCCTTGCGCAGTCCTGTAATTACAAAGAACAAAGAAATGTACAGCACAGGAACAGGCCCATCGGCCCTCCAAGCCCGTGCCGACCATGCTGCCCGACTAAACTACAATCTTCTGACAAATGCCTCCTTTTTCTTTTTGACGAGGCCTACAATATCTCTCGTTGTCCAAGGTTCCTGAAAATTGCCGTATTTATCCTTCTTCCTCACAGGAACATGCCGGTCCTGAATTCCTTTCAACTGACACCTGAAAGCCTCCCACATGTCAGATGTTGATTTGCCCTCAAACATCCGCCCCCAATCTATGTTCTTCAGTTCCCGCCTAATGTTGTTATAATTAGCCTTCCCCCAATTTAGCACATTCATCCTAGGACCACTCTTATCCTTGTCCACCAGTACTTTAAAACTTACTGAATTGTGGTCACTGTTACCGAAATGCTCCCCTACTGAAACATCTACCACCTGGCCGGGCTCATTCCCCAATACCAGGTCCAGTACCGCCCCTTCCCTAGTTGGACTGTCTACATATTGTTTTAAGAAGCCCTCCTGGATGCTCCTTACAAACTCCGCCCCGTCTAAGCCCCTGGCACTAAGTGAGTCCCAGTCAATATTGGGGAAGTTGAAGTCTCCCATCACCACAACCCTGTTGTTTTTACACTTTTCCAAAATCTGCCTACCTATCTGCTCCTCTATCTCCCGCTGGCTGTTGGGAGGCCTGTAGTAAACCCCCAACATTGTGACTGCACCCTTCTTATTCCTGATCTCTACCCATATAGCCTCACTGCCCTCTGAGGTGTCCTCCCGCAGTACAGCTGTGATATTCTCCCAAACCAGTAGCGCAACTCCGCCTCCCCTTTTACATCCCCCTCTATCCCGCCTGAAACATCTAAATCCTGGAACGTTTAGCTGCCAATCCTGCCCTTCCCTCAACCAGGTCTCTGTAATGGCAACAACATCATAGTTCCAAGTACTAATCCAAGCTCTAAGTTCATCTGCCTTACCCGTAATACTTCTTGCATTAAAACATATGCACTTCAGGCCACCAGACCCGCTGTGTTCAGCAACTTCTCCCAGTCTGCTCTGCCTCAGAGCCCCACTGTCCCTATTCCCTAGTTCTCCCTCAATGCTCTCACCTTCTGACCTATTGCTCCCGTGCCCACCCCCCTGCCATACTAGTTTAAACCCTCCCGTGTGACACTAGCAAACCTCGCGGCCAGGATATTTATGCCTCTCCGGTTTAGATGCAACTCGTCCTTCTTATATAGGTCACACCTGCCCCGGAAGAGCTCCCAGTGGTCCAGATAACGGAAACCTTCCCTCCTACACCAGCTGTTTAGCCACGTGTTTAGCTGCTCTATCTTCCTATTTCTAGCCTCACTGGCACGTGGCACAGGGAGTAATCCCGAGATTACAACCCTAGAGGTCCTGTCTTTTAACTTTCTGCCTAGCTCCCTGAACTCCTGCTGCAGGACCTCATGCCCCTTCCTGCCTATGTCGTTACTACCAATATGTACAACGACCTCTGCCTGTTTGCCCTCCCCCTTCAGGATGCCCTCTACCCGTTCGGAGACATCCTGGACCCTGGCACCAGGGAGGCAACATACCATCCAGGAGTCTCTTTCACGTCCACAGAAGCGCCTATCTGAGCCCCTGACTATAGAGTCCCCTATTGCTATTGCTCTTCTGCGCTTTGACCCTCCCTTCTGAACATCAGAGCCAGCCGTGGTGCCACTGCTCTGGCTGCTGCTGTTTTCCCCTGATAGGCTATCCCCCCTGACAGTATCCAAAGGGGTATACCTGTTTGAGAGGGGGACAACCACAGGGAATTCCTGCACTGACTGCCTGCCCTTTCTGGTGGTCACCCATTTCTCTGCCTGCACCTTGGGTGTGACCACATTTACATAACTGCGATCTATGACGCTTTCCGCCACCTGCATGCTCCTAAGTGCATCCAATTGCTGCTCTAACCGAACCATGAGGTCTGTGAGGAGCTCCAGTTGGGTGCACTTTCTGCAGATGAAACCATCCGGGACGCTGGAAGCCTCCTGGACCTGCCACATCTCACAATCAGAGCACTGCACCCCTCTTTTTTTTTTAAATAATATTTTATTGAAAATTTTTGGTCAACCAACACAGTACATTGTGCATCCTTTACACAACATTATAACAATACAGATAATAATGACCTTTTTTATTTAAACAAGAACAAAAGAAAACAACAACAAATAAATAAATATTAAATAACAAAAATAAAAACTAGCCCTAATTGGCAACTGCCTTGTCTCAGGCCACCCCCCCCCACCCCCCACCCCCCAAGTTCTGGGCTGCTGCTGCTGCCTTCTTTGTTCTCCCCTATCTATCTTTCCGCAAGATATTCGACGAACGGTTGCCACCGCCTTGTAAACCCTTGAGCCGACCCCCTTAGGACGAACTTAATCCGCTCTAACTTTATGAACCCCGCCATATCATTTATCCAGGTCTCCACCCCCGGGGGCTTGGCTTCTTTCCACATTAGCAATATTCTGCGCCGGGCTACTAGGGACGCAAAGGCCAAAACATCGGCCTCTTTCGCCTCCTGCACTCCCGGCTCTTGTGCAACCCCAAATATAGCCAACCCCCAGCTTGGTTCGACCCGGACTCCTACTACTTTCGAAAGCACCTTTGTCACCCCCATCCAAAACCCCTGTAGTGCCGGGCATGACCAAAACATATGGGTATGATTCGCTGGGCTTCTCGAGCACCTCGCACACCTATCCTCCACCCCAAAAAATTTACTGAGCCGTGTTCCAGTCATATGTGCCCTGTGTAATACCTTAAACTGAATCAGGCTTAGCCTGGCGCACGAGGACGACGAGTTTACCCTGTTTAGGGCATCTGCCCACATCCCCTCCTCAATCTCCTCCCCTAGCTCTTCTTCCCATTTCCCTTTTAGTTCGTCCATCATAGTCTCCCCTTCGTCTCTCATTTCCCTATATATATCCGACACCTTACCGTCCCCCACCCATTTCTTTGAGATGACTCTGTCCTGCACCTCTTGTGTCGGGAGCTGCGGGAATTCCCTCACCTGCTGCCTCGCAAAAGCCCTCAATTGCATGTACCTGAATGCATTCCCTTGGGGCAACCCATATTTCTCGGTCAGCGCTCCCAGACTCGCAAACTTCCCATCCACAAATAGATCTTTCAATTGCGTTATACCTGCTCTTTGCCACATTCCATATCCCCCATCCATTCCCCCCGGGGCAAACCTATGGTTGTTTCTTATCGGGGACCCCCCCAGTGCTCCGGTCTTTCCCCTATGTCGTCTCCACTGTCCCCAAATCTTCAGTGTAGCTACCACCACCGGACTCGTGGTATAGTTCCTTGGTGAGAACGGCAATGGGGCTGTCACCATAGCCTGCAGGCTGGTCCCCCTACAGGACGCCCTCTCTAATCTCTTCCACGCCGCTCCTTCCTCCTCTCCCATCCACTTACTCACCATTGAAATATTAGCGGCCCAATAATACTCACTTAGGCTCGGTAGTGCCAGCCCCCCCCTATCCCTACTACGCTGTAAGAATCCCTTCCTCACTCTCGGAGTCTTCCCGGCCCAAACAAAACCCATAATACTCTTTTCTATCCTTTTGAAAAAAGCCTTCGTGATCACCACCGGGAGACACTGAAACACAAAAAGAAATCTCGGGAGGACCACCATCTTAACTGCCTGCACCCTCCCTGCCATTGACAATGCTACCATGTCCCATCTCTTGAAATCTTCCTCCATCTGTTCCACCAACCGCGTCAAATTTAGCCTGTGCAATGTGCCCCAATTCTTAGCTATCTGGATCCCCAGGTAACGAAAGTCTCTTGTTACCTTCCTCAACGGTAGGTCTTCTATTTCTCTACTCTGCTCCCCTGGATGTACCACAAACAGCTCACTCTTTCCCATGTTCAATTTATACCCTGAAAAATCCCCAAACTCCCCAAGTATCCGCATTATTTCTGGCATCCCCTCCGCTGGATCCGCCACATATAGTAGCAGATCATCTGCATATAAAGATACCCGGTGTTCTTCTCCTCCCCTAAGTATTCCCCTCCATCCCTTGGAACCTCTCAGCGCTATCGCCAGGGGCTCAATCGCCAGTGCAAACAGTAATGGGGACAGAGGACATCCCTGCCTTGTCCCTCTGTGGAGCCGAAAATATGCCGATCCCCGTCCATTCGTGACCACACTCGCCACTGGGGCCCTATACAACAGCTGCACCCATCTAACATACCCCTCTCCGAACCCAAATCTCCTCAACACCTCCCACAGATAATCCCACTCCACTCTATCAAATGCTTTCTCGGCATCCATCGCCACTACTATCTCCGTTTCACCCTCTGGTGGGGCCATCATCATTACGCCTAACAACCTCCGTATGTTCGTGTTCAGCTGTCTCCCCTTCACAAACCCAGTTTGGTCCTCATGAACCACCCCCGGGACACATTCCTCTATTCTCATTGCCATTACCTTGGCCAAGACCTTGGCATCTACATTGAGGAGGGAGATTGGTCTGTAGGACCCGCATTGTAGCGGATCCTTTTCCTTCTTTAAAAGAAGCGATATCGTTGCTTCTGACATAGTCGGGGGCAGTTGTCCCCTTTCCTTTGCCTCGTTGAAGGTCCTCGTCAGTAGCGGGGCGAGCAAGTCCAAATATTTTCTGTAAAATTCAACTGGGAATCCGTCCGGTCCCGGGGCCTTTCCCGTCTGCATGTTCCTAATTCCTTTCACCACTTCTTCTACCGTGATCTGTGCTCCCAATCCCATCCTTTCCTGCTCTTCCACCTTGGGAATTTCCAGCCGATCCAAAAACTCCATCATTCTCTCCCTCCCATCCGGGGGTTGAGCTTCATACAATTTTTTATAAAATGTCTTAAACACTTCATTCACTCTCTCCGCTCCCCGCTCCGTCTCTCCATCTTCGTCTCTCACCCCCCCTATTTCCCTCGCTGCTCCCCTTTTCCTCAATTGGTGTGCCAGCAATCTGCTCGCCTTCTCTCCATATTCATACTGTACACCCTGCGCCTTCCTCCATTGTGCCTCTGCAGTGCCTGTGGTCAGCAAGTCAAATTCCACATGCAGCCTTTGCCTTTCCCTATACAGTCCCTCCTCCGGTGCTTCCGCATACTGTCTGTCCACCCTCAAAAGTTCTTGCAACAACCGCTCCCGTTCCTTACTCTCCTGCTTCCCTTTATGTGTCCTTATTGATATCAGCTCCCCCCTAACCACCGCCTTCAACGCCTCCCAGACCACTCCCACCTGAACCTCCCCATTGTCATTGAGTTCCAAGTACTTTTCAATGCATCCCCTCACCCTTAAGCACACCCCCTCATCCGCCATTAGTCCCATATCCATTCTCCAGGGTGGACGCCCTCTTGTTTCCTCCCCTATCTCCAAGTCTACCCAGTGTGGGGCATGATCCGAAATGGCTATAGCCGTATATTCCGTTCCCCTCACCCTCGGGATCAACGCCCTACCCAACACAAAAAAGTCTATGCGTGAATAGACTTTATGGACATAGGAGAAAAACGAGAACTCCTTACTCCTAGGTCTACTGAATCTCCACGGGTCCACCCCTCCCATCTGCTCCATAAAATCCTTAAGCACCTTGGCTGCTGCCGGCCTCCTACCAGTCCTGGACTTCGACCTATCCAGCCTTGGTTCCAACACCGTGTTAAAGTCTCCCCCCATTATCAGCTTTCCGGTCTCTAGGTCTGGGATGCGTCCTAGCATTCGCCTCATAAAATTGGCATCGTCCCAATTCGGGGCATACACGTTTACCAACACCACCATCTCTCCCTGTAATTTGCCACTCACCATCACGTATCTGCCCCCGTTATCCGCCACTATAGTCTTTGCCTCGAACATTACCCGCTTCCCCACCAATATAGCCACCCCCCTGTTTTTCGCATCCAGCCCCGAATGGAACACCTGCCCTACCCATCCTTTGCGCAACCTAACCTGATCGATCAGTTTCAGGTGCGTTTCCTGTAACATGACCACATCTGCTTTAAGTTTCTTAAGGTGTGCGAGTACTCGTGCCCTCTTTATCGGCCCGTTAAGCCCCCTCACGTTCCACGTGATCAGCCGAGTTGGGGGGCTTCCCACCCCCCCCCCTTGCCGGTTAGCCATCATCTTTTTCCAGCTTCTCGCCCAGTTCCCACGCGGCTGTATTTCTCCCAGACGGTGCCCCCCCACCCATCCTTTCCCGCACCCACTCCCCCCTTTCCCCAGCAGCAGCAACCCAGTAATTCCCCCCTCCCCCCCCCCCGCTAGACCCCCCGCTAGCGTAATTACTCCCCCCATGTTGCTCCCAGAAGTCAGCAAACTCTGGCTGACCTCGGCTTCCCCCCGTGATCACGGCTCGCCCCGTGCGGTGCCCCCTCCTTCCTGCTTCTCTATTCCCGCCATAATTATCATAGCGCGGGAACCAAGCCCGCCCTCGGCCCCGCCTCCCATGGCCAACGCCCCATCTCCTCTCCCTCCCCACCTCCCCCCATCACCACCTGTGGGAGAAAGAAAAGTTACCATACCGCAGGATTAATCATACAATCCCTCTTCGCCCCCCCCCCCCACTCGTCCCACCACTTTGTCCAAACGTTCATTTTCGTAGTCCAATCATTCCAATTTTTCTTCTACAATAAAAGTCCACGCTTCATCCGCCGTCTCAAAGTAGTGGTGCCTCCCTTGATATGTGACCCACAGTCTTGCCGGTTGCAGCATTCCAAACTTTATCTTTTTTTTGTGAAGTACCGCTTTGGCCCGATTAAAGCTCGCCCTCCTTCTCGCCACCTCCGCACTCCAATCTTGATAGACGCGGATCACCGCGTTCTCCCATTTACTACACCGAGTTTTCTTCGCCCATCTAAGGACCATTTCTCTATCCTTAAAACGGAGAAATCTCACCACTATGGCTCTGGGAGCTTCTCCTGCTCTCGGTCCTCGCACCATAACTCGGTATGCTCCCTCCACCTCCAACGGACCCGTCGGGGCCTCCACTCCCATTAACGAGTGCAGCATCGTGCTCACATATGCCCCGACGTCCGCCCCCTCCACACCTTCAGGAAGGCCAAGAATCCTCAAGTTGTTCCTCCTTGCGTTATTTTCCAGTGCCTCCAACCTCTCCACAGATCGTTTCTGGTGTGCCTCCTGTATCTCCGACTTCACCACCAGGCCCTGTATGTCGTTTTCATTCTCTGCTGCTTTCGCCTTCACGACCCGAAGCTCCTGCTCCTGGGTCTTTTGTTCCTCTTTCAGCCCTTCAATCGCCTGTAATATCGGGGCCAACAACTCTTTCTTCATTTCCTTTTTTATCTCCTCCACGCAGCGTTTCAAAAACTCTTGTTGTTCAGGGCCCCATATGAAACTGCCACCTTCCGACGCCATCTTGGTTTCTGCTTGCCTTCCTTGCCGTTGTTCCAAAGGATCCGCTGCAATCCGGCCACTTTCCTCTCCTTTTTCCATCCGTGTCCAGGGGGAACACCCTTCTGGTTTACCGCACGGTGTTTTCAGCCGTTAAAATTGCCGTTGGGGCTCCTATCAAGAGCCCAAAAGTCCGTTTCACAGGGAGCTGCCGAAACGTGCGACTCAGCTGGTCATCGCCGCACCCGGACGTCCGCACTGCACCCCTCTAACTGACATTGCGTCAATTGATTAAAATTAAAAAAAAAACATTTTTTTAAATATATTTTTTTTAAATTTTCAAAGTTACTGTTAACTATCTGTTTCCTAGCACTAGATTTCTAATATAAATGCGAAATCTAAATATAGTACTCTCCGATCTCTGGCTTAGATACCCCTCTAAATTATAATTAAGTAATTATGTTTAATTAGTTACCAATGCTTAATTTTTTTAATTTAGTGTAGATTCCCAACCAGCCACTCAGGCCACAGCTTTTCTGTGATGTCACTTCAGTTTCCCCCCGACACACACAATTTGAAAAAGGTATAAAAGTAAAAATGAGTAAAAATCACTTACTTACCTTCTTACCCTCTGAGTGTCTTAGATGTTCTCAGGTTCTCTCCCTGACAGAGACTGCTGCTCCTCCTCCAAATGGCTCCCGAAACTAGGCCGCGATCTTTTAAAATCTCCGCTCTGACTCGCTTTTTAAATCTCCCGCGCTTTTTAAATCTCCCGGCTCTCTCTCCTCCCGCGCTTTTTTCAATGTCCCGGCTCACTCAGCTCCCGCGCTGTTTTCACTGTCCCGGCTCACTCAGCTCCCGCGCTGTTTTCAATGTCCCGGCTCACTCAGCTCCCGCGCTGTTTTCAATGTCCCGGCTCACTCACCTCTCGCGCTGTTTTCAATGTCCCGGCTCACTCAGCTCCCGCGCTGTTTTCACTGTCCCGGCTCACTCAGCTCCCGCTCTGTTTTCAATGTCCCGGCTCTCTCACCTCTCGCGCTGTTTTTAATGTCCCGGCTCTCTCACCCCTCGCGCTGTTTTCACTGTCCCGGCTCACTCAGCTCCCGTGCTGTTTTCAATGTCCCGGCTCTCTCACCTCTCGCGCTGTTTTCACTGTCCCGGCTCACTCACCTCTCGCGCTGTTTTCACTGTCCCACCTCCGACTCCATGATACGCGACCAGATCGTTTCCGGTGTTCAGTCGGACCCCCTACGCCAGCAGCTCCTCAAGGTACAGCAGCTCACCCTAGCGACCACCATCGAGACCTGCGTGCTACACGAACACGCCACTAGTCGGTATTCCCACATCCAAGCAGCTGAAATGGTCCCCACGAGGCAGAATGGGTCCAAGCAATCGAGCAACTCCAGGGCCTCAGCCTGGATGAGGGCGGCCATTTCGCGTGATTTTCGCGGACTCCCGCGCTTGTCCGCACTGAACGAAGGGACGGCGGTGGCGCAGCGAACGTCCTGACGCTACAACGTGCGGCAACTGTGGCTCTGCCCACTTAAAGCGGCAATGCCCTACCAAATCCCAACAATGCCTGAGATGTGGCAAACTTGGACACTATGCTGCTTTATGCAGATCAGCTCGGCCTGCCAATTCGTATCGCTCCAGCCAGACTCTCAGGAATGTCCGGGCCATTCAACCCACGGTCACCGAGTCCGATTCGGACCTGCTACCCGATATTGACACCTTTTCGAATTGGCATCGTTACAAAAAACAAGGTGTCCCCGAAGCAAAGAATCCAGCCTCTATTTGTATACAGCATCGATCCAGACGATGAGTGGTGTGCCACTCTTACGGTCAACCAGAATTCGTCGCCCACCTCAGAGACTTAATTTATGAACTTTGCGGACTTATAGACTCTCTGAATTATTTTGTTGCTTTGTTTGATCACTTCCCTGGTTTGTATATAGTGTTGATCTGGTTATTCTTGTTGCATACTGCTTCTCTGCACCAGGCACCTTCCCATGTAAATAGCTTAGTTCTCATGTACGTAGTCCTGTAAATATGTCTTCGCACCCCACAAGTATTTAGGAACATTCTCAACAAACATTATTTATTGCCACACACATACATTCTTTTATAAAAGGGGGGATGTCGTAATATACACCAGTATATCATGGTGCAGACACACACACTGATGGACACACAGCAAGACCAATCAACACACACAACACCGCAGCCAATCACCAGTTAGAGCACACTCACTATATAGACAGGGGGCATCAGAGTTCCCGCTCATTCGGGATGCAGCCTCCTACAAGGACAGAGCTTACAGCTTACAGCACAGGTCCTCACCATGTGCTGAGTGCGTAGAGTGGTTCGGACAGGCATAGGTCTTTAGTTTAATCTAACATCGTGTTAACCCACAGTGCAAGTATGCTCAACAGTTTCTAACTTAATAAAATAGTGTTGCACTATTATAAGCGTTGGTGGCCTGTATGTGTTCCACGGATCCA
Organism: Scyliorhinus torazame; assembly: GCF_047496885.1. Lineage (NCBI taxonomy): Eukaryota > Metazoa > Chordata > Chondrichthyes > Carcharhiniformes > Scyliorhinidae > Scyliorhinus > Scyliorhinus torazame. Next base: position 36,312,357 of record NC_092736.1, on the reverse strand, counting down.
GAGCACCCAACACATCAACTGTGTTCAAATCTCTGGAGAACGACTTGAATATGTGACCCATTGATTGAAGAGGAGAGAGTTACTACGGGACCTGGATAACACCCAGTTGACTTCTTGGATGAAAGGAACCAGTTTGACATCCAATCCGGGGTCCCATGGCTCATATAACTTGGTGCTTCAAGACCAGCCAGCTTTTGCCATGATGCCATTTTATTCACCTTGTTCTGTGAAATATACATTTTTGAGACTTTCATTTAAACATCTTTGCATCTGAATTATTAATTTATGGGAGTTCCTGGGTAAGGGGTTTAAGTGACAAAATGAACTTTAATTTTCATATTAGTTGATTATTAGTGGCACCAATCTTGCCACTTCTTATAGCTACAAATTCCAGTGGGCATTTTCTCTCTGAAAGCTGATTTTGTGTTTTCTGTCTTGCAGGATGAAGTGGGGGCCCCTGGGATTGTCGTGGGTGTGTCTGTGGATGGAAAGGAAGTTTGGTCAGAAGGTTTGTATTGCCTGCTGATTGACAATTAACATGTGTGACAATCACAGTCAAATATATTCAATGAAGAGGCAAGAATTCTTGCGAATTATAGAATCCCTACAGTGCAGAAGGAGGCCATTCGGCCCATCGAGTCGTCACTGACCCTCTGAAAGAGCACCCTACCCAGGCCCAGTTGCTGCCCTATTCCCGTAACCCCACCTTTAGACACTTTGCGGCAATTTAGCTTGACGTGCACATCTTTGAAGTGTAGGAGTAACCCGGAGCACCCGAAGGAAACCTTGGGCAAAACGTGCAAACTCCACACAAAGTGAGCCAAGGCTGGAATTGAACCCGGGTCCCTGCCGCTGTGAGGTAGCAGTGCTGACCACTGTGACACCGTGCAAACCCATGTCAATAAAAATCATAACTAAATATGCTGTGACACAAGCTTTATAATGCTGGTGAAAACTCATTTTTAAAGAATGAATCTGCATCTATATAATAGTTGTCACAATCAGTGTTTCCCATACAATTTCATTTTTTAATACGGGGAGATGCAGCCGCCATTTTCCTCGCCCATAAACAGCGAGGAGATAGCAGAGCAGATATCTCATTTTGTTTGTATTGGTCAAGGGATTAACATTGCCCAGGATTCTCGAGAGAGAACTCCCCTGCTCTTCTTTTTCTGAATAAACAGTTTATTGAATTATCAAATATATAGTGTAATATACTTGTCCTCTACTCCCCCCCCCCCCCCCCCCCCCCCTCTCCCCAACGAGTCCAGGTCCTTAAAGAGAGAAATGAATGGTTGCCATCTCTGGTAGAACTTCCCCACCGAGCCTCTGATGATGTACTTGACTTTATCCAGATGTAAGACCAATATCAAGTCTCCATCCTGGCCGATGCCCCGGGTGGGAGGGGGATCTCCAGTTGAGCAATATGTGCCTCCTGGTTATTAAGGAGGCGAAGGCAAGAACGTCTGCCCTCTACCAAGTAGAAAGGCGGGGAGCTCTAAGGTTGTCTGCAAAATCTTGGATATTGTATTAAAAAAGGAAGCCCAGTATCCAGCAAGCTGAGGACAAGAGCAAAACATGTGTGGTTAGCCGCTGGGTAAGCGTTTTCCAAGGCGGCCTCCAAGCGGTCACACTTGTTCTCCACGTCTTGAAAGAATCAACTCATCCTTGCCTTCGTCCAATGTGTACCATGATGTGGAGATGCTGGCGTTGGACTGGGGTGGGCACAGTAAGAAGTCTGACAACACCAGGTTAAAGTCCAACAGGTTTGTTTCAAATCACTAGCTTTCGGAGCACTGCTCCTTCTTCAGGTGAATGAAGAGGTGGGTTCCAGAAACACATATATAGACAAAGTCAATGATGCAAGACGATACTTTGAATGCGAGTCTTTGCAGGTAATTAAGTCTTTACAGGTCCAAACGGTGCAACTGGCGAGAGGGTTAAAGAGGTGTGAATTGTCTCAAGCCCGGACAGTTGGTGGATTTCGCAAGCCCAGGCCAGATGATGGGGGGGTGAATGTAATGCAACATGAATCCAAGGTCCCGGTTGAGGCCGTACTCACGTGTGCGGAACCTGGCTATAAGTTTCTGCTCGGCGATTCTGCGTTGTCGCGTGTCCTGAAGGCCGCCTTGGAGAACACTTGCCCGGAGATCAGAGTCTGAATGCACTGGACTGCTGAAGTGTTCCCCGACATTCCTGCCTGGCGATTGTCGCGCGATGTCCGTTTATTCGTTGTCGCAGCGTCTGCATGTCTCGCCAATGTACCACGCTTTGGGACATCGTTTCCTGCAGCGCATGAGGTAGACAACGTTGGCCGAGTTGCACGAGTATGTACCGCGTACCTGGTGGGTGGTGTTCTCACGTGTAATTGATGTGGATTCATGTCGCATTACATTTGGGGCAGCAAGGTAGCATAGTGGATAGCACAATTGCTTCACAGCTCCAGGGTCCCAGGTTCGATTCCGGCTTGGGTCACTGTCTGTTCTGAGTCTGAATGTTCTCCCCGTGTGTGCGTGGGTTTCCTCCGGGTGCTCCGGTTTCCCCCCACAGTCCAAAGATGTGCAGGTTAGGTGGATTGGCCATGATAAATTGCCCTTAGTGTCCAAAATTGCCCTTGGTGTTTGGTGGGGTTACTGGGTTGTGGGGATAGAGTGGAGGTGTTGACCTTGGGTAGGGTGCTCTTTCCAAGAGCCGGTGCAGACTCAATGGGCCAAATGGCCTCCTGTACTGTAAATTCTATGATTCACCCCCCCCCACCATCTGGCCTGGGCTTGCGAAATCCTACCAACTGTCCTGGCTTGAGACAATTCACACCTCTTTAACCTGTGATTATCCCTCCCTCCAGTTACTCCGTTAGGGCCTGTAAAGACTTAACTACCTGCAAAGATTTGCATTCAAAGTATCGTACTGCATCTTTGACTTTGTCTCTATATATGTTTCTGGAACCCACCTCTTCATTCATCTGAGGAAGGAGCAGTGCTCCAAAAGCTAGTGATTTGAAACAAACCTGTTGGACCTTAACCTGGTATTGTAAGACTTCTTACTGTGTTCGTCCAATGTGTTCTATGTAGCACTTTGAACTCAGTTCAAACTCGGTCTGACACAGGATGAAAAAACCTGTAGAGGGCTTCCCTCCAAACCTCCTCAGTAAGCACAGAGCCGAGTTCCTCCACCCATTCCTTATATACTCCATTCAAAGGGGCAGAATCTGAGGATAGAATGAGGACGGACACATTTGAAATTGACCCTCTTCCCTGCTGTGCCAAGACCAGCACCTTTTACAGCAGGGAAGAGGAGGGGGGGGTCCTGGTGGAACGATGAAAAATACTTGCGTGAAAAACCCCAAATTTCAAAGAAACAAACAGGTTTTGGGACCAGCCAGATTGTTATCTGCCTGAGAGTTTTTCAAGGCTGACAAAGCTTCCATCCAGGAATAAAGCTGTCATAAGAACTAGGAACAGGAGTAGGCCATCTGGCCCCTCGAGCCTGCTCCGCCATTCAATGAGATCATGGTCCCAAGTGTACCAGACCTCCCGTTATCCAGGACCTGAACGATGGATCTGAGCCCCAATGCACAAATAGGTGGTTGTCACATATCAGCGCGAGTGAGAGAAGATTGATGTGCTGCCGAAAGAGCTTCCAAATCCTGAGGAATTAAATCACCACAGGGTTTGAGGAAAGACCTCCCAGAGGGAAGGGCAGCGGTGCGGTGAATGTGGTGTGTAGGTAGGAGGTTGTGTCACAAGACCCTGCCTCTAATCTTCTCCAGTTTGATTTCAGATCAGTCAGCCATTGGAGGATATTTTGCGTATCGGCAGCCCAGTAATAAAAAAGGAGACTGGGGAGGGCCAAGCTTCCCAGTCCTCTGTCTCTCTGAAGCACAGCGCTGTGGACTCTGGGACTCTTACCTGCCCAGACAAATGCCTATATTAATTTGTTGCTTAAAAATGCTTTGGTTATAAAATGGGGATACCTTGAAACCCTTGGTAGCACGTTCATCTTAACATTTTGGATCCTGCCCGCTAGAGTCAGGGGGGGATTATTCCATCTCTCAGTCCACTTTGATCTTGCTGCTGAGGCTTGAAAAGTTCAGTTTGTGGAATAAGGCCCAATTATGAAAATGAAAATGAAAATCGCTTATTGTCACAAGTAGGCTTCAAATGAAGTTACTGTGAAAAGCCCCTAGTCGCCACATTCCGGCGCCTGTTCGGGGAGGCTGTTACGGGGACCACGCAGATCCCCAAATATCGAAACTTAGAGGGCGAGAGGAGAAACGGCAGCAAATCAAGCTCAGCCCCGCTGGCCATTGTGTTCACTGGCAAAAACTCACTTTTACTGATGTTTAATTTATAAGCTGAGAATGTGCCAAATCTCGTATCTTCATAACATTTTCTATTGAGATATAAAGGTAGGTAATCTGCTTATCGTGAGATCCGTTGCTCTTCCCCCTCTCGGTGTATTCCCCTCCATCCCTCTGACCACCTCAACTCTCTCAGAGTTCCCAGAAGTTCAATGGCCATTACGAAGAGCAATGGAGAAAGGGGGCAGCCCTATCTCGTGCCCCTTCCTAATGGAAAGTGATCGGAGGAGGATGTTTGTTTTCGGGGAATTGTACATCAAACAAACCCAGGAGGAGAATTTGGGGCCAAAACTGAATCTATCCAAAGATCTCAAAAGGTAGATCCGCTCCACCCTATCAAATGCCTTTTTTTGCATCCAAAGATACGATAACTTCAGGTTACCGAGCAGATGTGAGCCCCGAGCAGATGTGAGCCCCGAGCAGATGAGAGCCCCGAGCAGATGTGAGCGATAGGACAATGTTCAAGGGACGTTTGACATTGGCCGATAACTGTCCACCTTTGATGAAGCCTGTCTGATTCAATTCAAATTGCAGTTGCAGGTTTTTTCTGTGCATCAGTAATTCCGGCATTGGGGCAGCAAAATATTGGCGGTCAACCTGCAAGATGTAGTCCAACGGCCTTTGGCGCTCCTCTCTCTCCTTTTTCACAATGGGTGCTTTATATGAGATACTTTCCCCCCTAATGATGGCCTTTAGGTTTCCGACAGTGTCGACGGAGAAATTGACTCTGTTTTGTTGAGTTTGATGATGTGTAGACAACACATGATGATGTACAGCAGCAGACAATCATTCCCAAAGTTTGTCATCAGACATAAGGTCTCAAGGGTGGGTGCTCAGGGGGGGCCAAAATCAACGCAAGGTTCAACAAAATGAGTCGGAAATTACAATGATTCGGCGCTAAGGCCTGGTAAAGCCAGATCGCGTGACCGCCCCATTAAACATCGTAGTGCTCCCTGGCCCATCGCAGGATCTGATCCTTTACTTCGAAGTTATGGAAGCTCAAGATCATCGCTCGAAGGGATACCTGTGCACGAGGTTCTGGTCGTGGCGCGCGATGAGCCCAATCGAGCTCCAGGGAGATTTCAGCACCTTCTCGCCCACCATTTTAAAAAGCATTTCAGCTGTCCATCCTGTGGGGATGTTGCCCACCGTCCCCTCTGGCAGACCCACGAGGCAGATGTTTTGTCTTTGAGACCTATTCTCCAAGTCACTTACTTTATTCTTTAGAAACTTATTAAACGGCCAGGACCGAAGACCGGCTTTTTTCCAACACGGTGATACAGTCACTGTGGTCGGTGAGGGCATCCTCCATATTCTGGACCGTGTCACCCCACGCTTCTATTTTTTTAATCTATCTCCTCCAACTTGCTCAAGATTTGAATTAGGGACTCGTCCACTGACCTTATTATTTCTCCGTCCAGGTCCCAATGGCGTTTGTTCAATTCAGATGCCACAATGCGACTGATGTCCTCAACTGATGGCCACGCTGTCGCCTGGGGGGGGGGGGGGGGGGGGGGGCGCCCCTGCCATTTTGTCTCCCGCCGATCCAAGAAAACCTCTCTGAGGAGCGCATTTGACCCCCCCCCCCCCCATGTTTTTGACATGTTATGATGCTGCATTTTTCCTGTGGTCTTCAGTTTTATTTTTCCCCCTGGCTAGCACTGCCCATTAGACGCTTTGCAAGTCGGGTCGAAGCGCCTCCCAGTGCGCGCCCTCCGCTCACAGTCACCGCTGGAAGTCCCAATATACCTGCTCATCCACCTTATCTACGTTTGGACATGCACTCAAGTCTCTCTGGTCCTCTGTACTTCCGAGCATCCGACCTTTCATGGTGTATCCCCTTGCCTTTTTAGTCCTGCCAAAATGCATCACGCCACACTTTTCAGAGTTAAATTTCATTGGCCACTGTTCTGCCCACCTGACCAGCCCATCGAAATCGGCCTGTAATCCTCTCCTCCTCATTCTGTACCTCACCACCAATCTTTGTGTCATCTGCTCACGTATTGATCATACGATGCAGGAAGTTGGAAGGTAGTAAATCAGGGACAGAAACAAAAGGCAGTAAGGGGGAAAGTGGAAGGTAGAGAAGCCATAGTCAAAAATCAAAAAGGGCGACAGTACAAGGTACAGTGACTGAGGGGAGCTCAGTGAATAGGACCAGGAATACTAAAAGGAATAAAACGGGAAGTGAAAACATTAATGGTAAGCGACGCGGCAGGTTGCTACATGAAGATATGGGTTCGACGACAAGGAAAATTAGGAGTAAGGTTAAGAGGAAATATAACTTAGGAGAGGTTACTGATCGAGGTGTTAAGATTCAGAGCAGAGGTAAAAAAGCCAACATAAGTGTAGTTTACCTGAATTCTCGTAGTATTCGGAATAAGGTAAATGAGTTGATGGCGCAAATCATTGTCAATGACTATGATTTAGTGGCCATTACTGAAACATGGTTAAAGGATGGTCACGACTGGGAGTTAAATATCCGAGGGTATCAAACTTTTCGGAAGGACAGAGTGGATGGTAAGGGAGGTGGTGTAGCTCTGTTATTTAAGGATGACATCCGGGCAACAGTAAGGGATGACATCGGTGCTATGGAGGATAAGGTTGAATCCATTTGGGTGGAAATCAGGAATAGTAAGGCGAAAAAGTCACTATAGGCCACCAAATAGTAACATTATGGTGGGGCAGGCAATAAACAAAGAAATAACAGATGCATGTAGAAATGGTACAGCAATTATCATGGGGGATTTTAATCTATATGTTGATTGGTTTAACAAGGTCGGTCAAGGCAGACTTGAGGAGGAGTTTATAGAATGTATCCGCGATAGTTTCCTAGAACAGTATGTAATGGAACCTACGAGGGAACAAGCAGTCCTAGATCTGGTCCTTGTAATGAGACAGGATTGATTCAGAATCTCATAGTTAGGGATCCTCACAGAAGGAGCGATCACAATATGGTGGAATTTAAAATACAGATGGAGGGTGAGAAGGTAAAATCAAGCACTAGTGTTTTGTGCTTAAACAAAGGAGATTACAATCGGATGAGAGAAGAACTAGCTAAGGTAGACTGGGAGCAAAGACTTTATAGTGAAACAGTTGAGGAACAGTGGAGAACCTTCCAAGTGATTTTTCACAGTGCTCAGCAAAGGTTTATACCAACAAAAAGGAAGGACGGTAAAAAGAGGGAAAATCGACCGTGGATATCTAAGGAAATAAGGGAGAATATCAAATTGAAGGAAAAAAACATACAAAGTAGCAAAGATCAGTGGGAGACTAGAGGACTGGGAAATCTTTAGGGGGCAACAGAAAGCTACTAAAAAAGCTCTCCAGAAGAGTAAGATAGATTATGAGAATAAACTTGCTCAGAATATAAAAACAGATAGTAAAAGTTTCTACAAATACATAAAACAAAAAAGAGTGGCTAAGGTAAATATTGGTCCTTTAGAGGATGAGAAGGGAGATTTAATAATGGGAGATGAGGAAATGGCTGAGGAACTGAACAGGTTTTTTGGGTCAGTCTTCACAGTGGAAGACACAAATAACATGCCAGTGACTGATGGAAATGAGGCTATGACAGGTGAGGACCTTGAGAGGATTGTTATCACCAAGGAGGTAGTGATGGGCAAGCTAATGGGGCTAAAGGTAGACAAGTCTCCTGGCCCTGATGGAATGCATCCCAAAGTGCTAAAAGAGATGGCTAGGGAAATTGCAAATGAACTAGTGATAATTTACCAAAATTCACTAGACTCTGGGTTGGTCCCGGTGGATTGGAAATTAGCAAACGTGACACCACTGTTTAAAAAAGGAGGTAGGCAGAAAGCGGGTAACTTTTTTTGTTGAAATATATTTTATTAAAGATTTTCGATCAAAAAGAATTTTCCATTTTTACAACTTTGTAACAAAATGTACATTGATCGTTATTTAAACAATATATTAAACTAACAACAAGTGCAGAAAAAGAACAAGAAAAAAGAAATAATAATACTGAAAAAATAAATAGAAACAACTAGCATGGAGAGAAAAAAAAACCCAAACACCGAATACAGCCTCCCCCCCCTCCCCCCCGGGTTGCTGCTGCTGTCTTTCCTGTTTTCCCTTATCGCTCTGCGAGATAGTCAAGGAACGGTTGCCACCGCCTGGTGAACCCTTGAGCCGAACCTCTTAGTGCGTATTTTATTCGCTCCAATTTTATAAACCCTGCCATGTCGTTTATCCAGGCCTCCACGCCCGGGGGTTTGGCTTCTTTCCACATAAGTAGAATCCTTCGCTGGGCTACTAGGGACGCAAAGGCCGAAACATCGGCCTCTCTCACCTCCTGCACTCCCGGCTCTTCTGCAACCCCAAATATAGCTAACCCCCAGCTCGGTTCGACCCGGACCCCCACCACCTTTGAGATCACTCTTGCCACACCCACCCAGAACCCATGCAATACTGGACATGACCAAAACATGTGGGTGTGGTTCGCCGGGCTTCCCGCGCACCTCCCGCACCTATCCTCCACTCCAAAAAATCTGCTCAGCCTTGCTCCTGTCATATGCGCCCTGTGTAGAACCTTGAATTGGATCAGGCTAAGCCTGGCACACGAGGACGAGGAATTTACCCTACTTAGGGCATCTGCCCACAGCCCCTCCTCAATCTCTTCCCCCAGCTCCTCCTCCCATTTACCCTTCAGCTCCTCTACCATCGTCTCCCCTTCGTCTCTCATTTCCCTGTATATTTCGGACACTTTACCTTCTCCAACCCATGCCCCCGAAATCACTCTATCCTGTACCCCTTGCGCTGGGAGCTGCAGAAATTCCCTCACCTGTTGCCTCGCAAATGCCCTCACTTGCATATATCGGAAGGCATTCCCAGGTGGCAACCCGTACTTTTCTACCAATGCTCCCAAACTCGCGAACGTCCCGTCCAAGAACAAGTCCTTCAACTTCCCAATTCGTGCTCGCTGCCAAGATTGGAATCCCCCATCTATCCTCCCCAGGACAAACCTGTGATTGTTCCTTATCAGGGACCACACCGAGGCACCCGTCACTCCCCTATGTCGTCTCCACTGCCCCCAAATCTTCAAAGTCGCCACCACTACTGGGTTTGTGGTGTATTTTTTCGGGGGGAACGGTAACGGCGCCGTCGCCAGTGCTTTTAAACTTGTTCCCTTACAGGATGCCATCTCCAGCCTTTTCCACGCCGCCCCTTCTTCTTCCCTGATCCACTTACATATCATAGACACGTTGGCGGCCCAATAATAGTCACTCAGACTCGGCAGTGCCAGTCCCCCTCTGTCCCTACTGCGCTGCAGGAACCCCCTCTTTACCCTCGGGGTCTTTCCAGCCCACACAAAGCTCATAATACTCCTGTCCACTTTCTTGAAAAAGGCCTTTGTAATCAGTATGGAGAGGCACTGAAACACAAAAAGAAACCTCGGGAGGACCACCATTTTAACCGCCTGCACCCTGCCCGCCAATGACAGGGGCACCATGTCCCACCTCTTAAAGTCCTCCTCCATCTGCTCTACCAAAGAACAAAGAACAAAGAAATGTACAGCACAGGAACAGGCCCTTCGGCCCTCCAAGCCCGTGCCGACCATACTGCCCGACTAAACTACAATCTTCTACACTTCCTGGGTCCGTATCCTTCTATTCCCATCCTATTCATATATTTGTCAAGATGCCCCTTAAATGTCCCTATCGTCCCTGCTTCCACTACCTCCTCCGGTAGTGAGTTCCAGGCACCCACTACCCTCTGCGTAAAAAACTTGCCTCGTACATCTACTCTAAACCTTGCCCCTCTCACCTTAAACCTATGCCCCCTAGTAATTGACCCCTCTACCCTGGGGAAAAGCTTCTGACTATCCACTCTGTCTATGCCCCTCATAATTTTGTATACCTCTAGCAGGTCGCCCCTCAACCTCCTTCGTTCCAGTGAGAACAAACCGAGTTTATTCAATCGCTCCTCATAGCTTATGCCCTCCATACCAGGCAACATTCTGGTAAATCTCTTCTGCACCCTCTCTAAAGCCTCCACATCCTTCTGGTAGTGTGGCGACCAGAATTGAACACTGTACTCCAAGTGTGGCCTAACTCAGGTTCTATACAGCTGCAACATGACTTGCCAATTCTTATACTCAATGCCCCGGCCAATGAAGGCAAGCATGCCGTATGCCTTCTTGACTACCTTCTCCACCTGTGTTGCCCCTTTCAATGACCTGTGGACCTGTACTCCTAGATCTCTTTGACTTTCAATACTCTTGAGGGTTCTACCATTCACTGTATATTCCCTACCTGCATTAGCCCTTCCAAAATGCATTACCTCACATTTGTCCGGATTAAACTCCATCTGCCATCTCTCCGCCCAAGTCTCCAGACAATCTAAATCCTGCTGTATCCTCTGACAGTCCTCATCGCTATCCGGTGTATATATATATATATATACCAGTCGCATCAAGTTAAGTTTATGCAAGGTTCCCCAGTTCCTGGCCACCTGGATCCCTAGATATCGAAAATCCCTTGCTACTCTCCTCAGCGGCAGATCGTCTATCCCCCTGCCCTGTTCCCCGGGGTGCATCACAAAAAGTTCACTCTTTCCCATATTCAATTTATATCCCGAGAACTCTCCAAACTCCCTGAGTATCTGCATTATCTCTGGCATCCCCTCCACTGTGTCCGCCACATATAGCAGCAAATCATCCGCATATGTGTCCATGTACATAGATCCCTGAAAGTTGCCACCCAGGTTGATAGGGTTGTGAAGAAGGCCTATGGAGTGTTGGCCTTTATTGGTAGAGGGATTGAGTTCCGGAGTCGGGAGGTCATGTTGCAGCTGTACAGAACTCTGGTACGGCCGCATTTGGAGTATTGCGTACAGTTCTGGTCACCGCATTATAGGAAGGACGTGGAGGCTTTGGAGCGGGTGCAGTGGAGATTTACCAGGATGTTGCCTGGTATGGAGGGAAAATCTTATGAGGAAAGGCTGATGGACTTGAGGTTGTTTTCGTTGGAGAGAAGAAGGTTAAGAGGAGACTTAATAGAGGCATACAAAATGATCAGGGGGTTGGATAGGGTGGACAGTGAGAGCCTTCTCCCGCGGATGGATATGGCTGGCACGAGGGGACATAACTTTAAACTGAGGGGTAATAGATATAGGACAGAGGTCAGAGGTAGGTTCTTTACGCAAAGAGTAGTGAGGCCGTGGAATGCCCTACCTGCTACAGTAGTGAACTCGCCAACATTGAGGGCATTTAAAAGTTTATTGGATAAACATATGGATGATAATGGCATAGTGTAGGTTAGATGGTTTTTGTTTCGGTGCAACATTGTGGGCCGAAGGGCCTGTACTGCGCTGCATTGTTCTATGTTCTATGTTCTATAATGACACCCGATGTTCCTCTCCTCCTCTGAGCACCCCCCTCCACTTCTTAGAGCCCCTTAGCGCTATGGCCAATGGCTCGATTGCCAACGTGAACAGTAACGGGGACAGGGGGCACCCCTGTCTTGTGCCCCTATGTAATCGCAAATAGTCGGATCGTTGCTTGTTTGTAACCGCGCTTGCCACCGGGGCCCCGTACAGGAGCTGAACCCATCTGATGAACCCCTCTCCAAATCCAAATCTCTTCAGTACCTCCCACAGGTAGTCCCACTCCACTCTATCAAATGCCTTCTCTGCATCCATCGCCACCACTATCTCCGCCTCCCCCTCCGGTGGGGGCATCATCATCACCCCCAGCAACCTTCGTATGTTGGCATTCAATTGCCTCCCTTTAACAAACCCTGTCTGGTCGTCATGTACCACCCCTGGGACACAGTCCTCTATCCTTGTCGCCATCACTTTGGCCAGTAACCTGGCATCTACATTTAGGAGGGAGATGGGTCTGTATGACCCGCACTGCAGCGGGTCTTCGTCGCGTTTCAGGATCAACGATATCGTAGCCTCCGACATTATCGGGGGTAGTGTCCCCCTTTCCTTAGCCTCATTGAAGGTTCTCGTCAGGAGTGGGGCCAGTAGGTCCACATATTTCCTGTAAAATTCCACCGGGAACCCATCTGGTCCCAGGGCCTTTCCTACCTGCACGTTCCCAATTCCTTTAATCACCTCCTCCACCTCAATCTGCGCTCCCAAACCTGCCACCTCCTGCTCCTCAACCCTCGGGAACTCCAGCTGGTCCAGGAAGTGTATCATTCCCTCTTTCCCCTCCGGGGGTTGGGACTTATACAGCCTCTCATAAAATGACTTAAACACCCCGTTCACCCTCCCCGCTCTCTGCTCCATTCTTCCCTCCCCGTCCCTAACTCCTCCGATCTCTCTTGCTAAGTTGTTGGGCCAGCAATCGGCTCGCCTTTTCCCCATACTCGTATTGTATTCCCTGTGCCTTCCTCCACTGCGTCTCCGCCTTACCCGTGGTCAGCAGGTCAAACTCCGTCTGTAGTCTCCGTCTTTCCCTGTATAGCCCTTCATCCGGGGCCTCCGCATATTGCCTATCCACCCTCAGAATCTCCCCAATCAGTCTCTCCCTTTCTTTACCCTCTTGTTTCCCCCTGTGGGCTCTTATGGAAATCAGCCCGCCCCTAACCACCGCCTTCAGCGCCTCCCATACTACTCCCACCTGGACCGCTCCATCATCATTGACCTCTAGGTATCTTTCAATACATCCCCTCACCCTTCCACATACCCCCTCGTCCGCCAACAGTCCCATGTCTAATCTCCAAAGTGGGCGCTGCTCCTTCTCCTCTCCTAGATCCAGATCCACCCAATGTGGGGCGTGATCTGAAATGGCTATAGCCAAATATTCCGTTCCTACCATTTTCAGGATCAGCGCTCTTCCTAGGACAAAAAAGTCTATCCGGGAGTATACTTTATGGACGTGGGAGAAGCAGGAAAACTCTTTACTCCTCGGTCTAGCAAATCTCCAGGGATCTACTCCTCCCATCTGCTCCATAAACCCCTTAAGCACCTTGGCCGCTGCCGGCCTCCTCCCGGTCCTAGATCTGGACCGATCCAGCCCTGGGTCCAGCACCGTGTTGAAGTCCCCCACCATTACCAAATTCCCCCCCATCGTCGACTAGCCATCCCCTTTTTTAAACCAGCTCCTCACCCGGGTCCCACGCAACCGCTTGTCCCCCAGACAGCACCCTCCCGTCCCGACCATCCCATCCCGTATCCGCTCCCCCTTCCCCTCAGCAGCAGCAACCCAGTTAGTCCCCCCACCCCCCGCCGCTAGATTCCCTTCTAGCTTGATTGCTTCCGGGTGTCAGCAAACTCTGGCTGACCTCGGCTTCCCCCGTTTACCCTTGGCCTCCCTGCGTGTGAGGCCGGCCCCCTTCCTTCCTGCGCCCACTTTTCCCGCCGCAATTTCCATAGCGCGGGAAAAAAAAACGCGCTTCTCTCTCGGCCCCGCCCCTAGTGGCGCAACTCCCTCTCCCCTTCCCTGTCCCCACCGGCGGCCACATTTCTTCGTGTGTGTCCCCCCCTCAGTGGGGGGGGGGGGGGAGAAAAATTATCCCGTCTAACATTTTTACAGATAAACCCTCCCCCTCTCCCCTCTTTGCATTTCTTTGCCACCACCTCGCTACTTCTTTCCAAACATCAATTCCTCAAATCTAGTCCAACTTCTCTTCTTGAATAAATGTCCACTCCTCCTCTGCCGTCTCGAAGTAGTGGTGTTTGCCCTGGTGTGTAACCCACAGTCTTGCCGGCTGCAGCATTCCAAATTTTACTTTCTTCCTGTGGAGCACCGCCTTGGCCCGATTGAAACTCGCCCTCCTTCTCGCCACCTCCGCACTCCAATCTTGATACACGCGGATCACCGCGTTCTCCCACCTGCTACTCCGTGTCTTCTTAGCCCATCTCAGGACCATCTCCCTGTCCTTGTAGCGGTGGAACCTCACCACTATTGCTCGCGGTGTTTCCCCTGCCTTTGGTCTTCTCACGAGGACCCGGTATGCTCCCTCCACTTCCAGGGGGCCTGTCGGGGCCTCAGCTCCTATTAAAGTATGGAGCGTCGTACTCACATACGCCCCAACATCAGCTCCCTCTGTCCCTTCGGGGAGACCCAAAATCCTTAGATTCTTCCTCCTCGAGCTATTTTCCAGGGCTTCCAGCCTTTCTATGCACCTCTTATGTAGTGCCTCGTGCGTCTCCGTCTTCACCACCAAGCCCTGTATCTCATCTTCATTTTCGGCTGCCTTTGCCTTCACTCCACGGAGCTCCATCGCCTGGGTCTTTTGCGTCTCCTTCAATCCCTCAATCGCCAGCAACATCAGCGCCAGCACCTCCTTCTTGAGCTCCTCCACACATCGTCGGAGGAACTCCTGCTGTTCCGGGCCCCATACCATCTGGGCTCCCTCAGCTGCCATCTTGCTTCTCCCTTCTCTTCTCTGCCGCTGCTCCAGAGGATCCTCCGCAATCTGGCCACTACTATCGCTTCTTTCCATCCACACCTGGGGGGACTCCTTCCTTTGTCGCATCACACTGGGTTTGACCGTCAAAAATTTCCGTTGGGGCTCCCGATAAGAGCCCAAAAGTCCGTTGAAACGAGAGGTGCCGAAACGAGCGGCTTAGCTGGTCATCGCCGCAACCGGAAGTCAGAAAGCGGGTAATTATCGGCCAGTGAGCTTAACTTCGGTAGTGGGGAAGATGCTGGAATCTATCATCAAGGAAGAAATAGCGAGGCATCTGGATGGAAATTGTCCCATTGGGCAGACGCAGCATGGGTTCATAAAGGGCAGGTCGTGCCTAACTAATTTAGTGGAATTTTTTGAGGACGTTACCAGTGCAGTAGATAACGGGGAGCCAATGGATGTGGTATATCTGGATTTCCAGAAAGCCTTTGACAAGGTGTGTTGCTCTTTTTAGCCTTAGTTTTATTACCTCTGATTATGTCACCTTTGCTCACGAGTCGCCAGGTATCTTTCTGATACCGCCACGTGGTTCAAGCTCGAGTTATGATTAATAAGTCAGCACACCGCTTAGTAAGATTGAAATCAACGGTCATTTATTATATACAACAATTAATGCTTACACAACAATCCTACTATCTATATAGAAACCTATCACTACTGGCCAATACTTAACTTTAGGAAGGGCCCACCAGGTCAGGGAAACAAATGGCTTATCAAATCGGATCTGGCCCGTGGGATTCAAAAAGGTTGATACGGGTCGATGGCTCGGAGTCTTTATCGGGTAGCGATCGCTGGAGTCAAACTTACGGTTCTTTGCTGAAGGTTCTTGCGAAGGCTGCGAGCAGGTGAAGAAGGGAGAGAGAGAGAGATCTGAACTTGGCCCCTCACTTTATAGGGCCCAGGGGCTTCCCGCCTCTCGGGGCGGCCCTTGACCCTGAGTCCCAAGTGATTGGACTTGTTCCCAATCACTGGGTTCGATACGTCCAATAACGATCGGGGGGTGGTCGTTCACCTGCCTTTGTTTCGGCCACTGCAGGCGCCGAGAGGTCTGGTCCGGCATTCAATTGCAATTGTTCCCGAGGATAGCCGATTTAACTGCAGATGTCTGGGTTGATGTGCTGCTAATAGCCACAGGTATCAGGAAAAGTACAGCACAGGAACAGGCCCTTCGGCCCTCCAAGCCTGTGCTGACCATGATGCTCTAACTTTAAAAAGAAAACCTTCTGCCCTTACTCAGTCCGTATCCCTCAATTTCCTCCCTATTCATGGACCCATCCAGATGCCTCTTAAATGTTGCTAATGTGCCTGTTTCCACCACATCCTCTTTTTTAAAAAATATTTTTTATTAAGGTTTTTTAACAACACAATTTTTTCCCTTTACAAACAATAACCCCCATAACAAAATAACGCAAAATCTCCCTGAGCAAGATATATACAAGGCAAGATGGTATATTTACATAGCTTTATACACTGGCTCTTGGCCGCACGTACCGTTTCTCCCCACCCTCCATGCCATCTCCCGCTCGTCCATCCCCTCAAACAATCTCTCGTTCCCCCCCCCCCAGGGTTGCTGCTGCTGCTGAACGACCTTCCTCTAACGCTCCACGAGATATTCTAGGAACGGTTGCCACCGCCTGTAAAACCCCTGTGCAGACCCTCTCAAAGCAAACTTAATTCTCTCCAATGTTATGAACCCCGCCATGTCGTTAATCCAGGCCTCCAGGCTAGGGGGCTTCGCCTCCTTCCACAATAGCAAGACCCTTCGCCGGGCTACTAGGGACGCAAAGGCCAGAATTCCGGCCTCTTTCGCCTCCTGCACTCCCGGCTCATCCACCACTCCAAATATTGCTAGTCCCCAGCTTGGCTTGACCCGGACTTTCACCACCTGGGATATTACTCCCACCACTCCTCTCCAGAACCCCTCCAATGCCGGGCATGACCAAAACATATGGACATGGTTCGCCGGGCTCCCTGAACATCTTTCACATCTATCCTCTACCCCAAAGAACCTACTCAGCCTCGCCCTCGTCAAATGCGCTCTGTGGACCACCTTAAATTGTATCAGACTGAGCCTGGCACACAAGGAGGATGTATTAACCCTACCCAGGGCATCAGCCCATAGCACTTCCCCAATCTCCTCCCCCAGCTCCTCCTCCCATTTACCTTTCAATTCTTCTACTAGCACTTCCCCCTCTTCTTTCATCTCTTGGTATATTTCCGACACCTTGCCCTCCCCGACCCATACACCCGAGATCACCCTATCTTGAACTTCTTGTGCCGGGAGCAACGGAAATTCCCTCACCTGTCGCCTCACAAAAGCCCTCACCTGCATATGTCTAAATGCATTTCCCGGGGGTAACTCAAATTTCTCCTCCAGTGCCCCCAGGCTCGCAAATGTCCCGTCAATGAACAGGTCCACCATTCTTCTTATCCCCGCCCGATGCCAGCCTTGGAACTTCCATCTTCCCCGGGACAAACCGATGGTTACCCCTGATCGGGGACCACACCGATGCTCCCATTGCACCCCTGTGCCTTCTCCACTGGCCCCAGATCCTTAGTGTTGCTGCCACCACCGGGCTTGTGGTGTATTTTGTCGGCGAGAGCGGCAGCGGTGCCGTTACCAACGCCCCCAGGCTCGTTCCTTTACAAGACGCCATCTCCATCCTCTTCCATGCCACCCCCTCTCCCTCCATGACCCACTTGCGGATCATCGCCACGTTTGCTGCCCAGTAGTAACTCCCTAGGTTTGGCAAACCTCCTCGGTCCCTATTGCGTTCCAAGAACCCTCTCCTTATTTGCCCACACATACCCCATAATACTCCTACCTACTCTCTTGAAAAAGCCCTTGGTGATCACGATGGGGAGGCACTGAAACACGAACAAAAACCTCGGAAGGACCACCATTTTGACCGACTGCACCCTACCCGCCAGCGAGAGCGGGAGCATGGCCCATCTTGTAAAATCCTCCTCCATTTGCTCCACCACCCTCGTCAAATTCAGTTTATTTAGGACCCCCCAACTTCTGGCTATCTGGATCCCCAGATACCAAAAATTCCTCTCCGCCATCCTCAGCGGTAGGTCCCCATCCCTCTTTCCTGGTCCCCTGCCTGTAATACAAAAAGCTCACTCTTCCCTACATTAAGCTTGTAGCCCGAGAACTCTCCAAACTCCTTCAGAGTCTGCATGACCTCCACCATCCCCTCCATTGGGTCCGCCACGTATAGCAGCAGGTCATCCGCATATAGCGATACCCGATGCTCCTCTCCCCCGCGGACTATCCCCCTCCATTTCTTAGACTCCCTAAGTGATATGGCCAAGGGTTCGATCGCCAATGCAAATAACAGGGGGGACAGGGGGCACCCCTGCCTCGTCCCTCGGTACAGCTGAAAGTACTCCGACCTTCACCGGTTCGTCACTACACTCGCCACCGGGGCGCTGTAAAGGAGCTTAACCCATCCAATAAACCCTCCCCCGAACCTAAACCTGCGCAATACCTCACAGAGGTACTCCCACTCTATTCGGTCAAAGGCTTTTTCCGCGTCCATAGCTGCCACTATCTCCGCCTCTCCTTCCTCCGATGTCATCATTATCACGTTTAAGAGCCGCCGCACATTGGTGTTTAGTTGCCTGCCCTTTACGAATCCCGTTTGGTCCTCGTGAATCACCCCCGGGACACAGTCCTCAATCCTAGTGGCCAGTACTTTCGCCAATAGCTTAGCATCCACATTGAGGAGAGAAATCGGCCTGTACGATCCACATTGCAGTGGATCCTTGTCTCGCTTTAGAATCAAGGAGATTGTCGCCTCCGACATTGTCTGGGGCAGGGTTCCCTCCTCTCTTGCCTCATTAAAGGTCCTCACTAGTAGCGGGGCCAGCAGGTCCACATATTTTCTATAGAACTCCACCGGGAACCCGTCCGGCCCCGGGGCCTTCCCCGCCTGCATGCTCCCCACTCAACTCCTCCAACCCAATTGGTGCCCCCAAACCAACCGCCACCTGCTCCTCAACCCTCGGGAACCCCAGCTGGTCCAGGAATCGCCTCATCCCCCCTTTCCCCCCTGAGGGCTGGGATCTGTACAGCTCTTCATAGAAGGCCTTGAATACCTTATTTATTTTCGTTGCACTTCGAACCGTGGCTCCCCTTCCATCTTTGATTCCCCCTATTTCCCTCGCTGCCGCCCTCTTACGGATCCGTGTCGGTAATGTGACCCTGAGACTACTAGAATGTGGGCCTGTCGAGATGATTGTACCAGCCCTGGTGGAGGGTGGAGGTGAAGGTGACGGTGGAGGGTGGAGGCGACGGTGGAGGTGACGGTGGAGGGTGGAGGTGACGGTGGAGGGTGGAGGTGACGGTGGAGGTGACGGTGGAGGGTGGAGGTGAGGGTGGAGGTGAGTGTCGAGTGTGGAGGTGACGGTGGAAGGTGAGGGTGAGGGTGGAGGTGATGGTGGAGGGGAGGGTGGAGGGGAGAGTGGAGGGTGGAGGTGACGGTGGAGGTGAGGGGGAGGGTGGAGGTGAGGTTGGAGGTGAGGGTGGAGGTGACGGTGGAGGGTGGAGGTGGAGGGGAGGGTGGAGGTGACGGTGGAGGGTGGAGGTGACGGTGGAGGTGACGGTGGAGGGTGGAGGTGACGGTGGAGGGTGGAGGTGACGGTGGAGGGTGGAGGTGAGGGTGGAGGTGACGGTGGAGGTGAGTGTCGAGTGTGGAGGTGACGGTGGAGGGGAGGGTGGAGGGGAGAGTGGAGGTGACGGTGGAGGTGAGGGTGGAGGGTGGAGGTGACGGTGGAGGGTGGAGGTGACAGTGGAGGGGAGGGTGGAGGGGAGGTTGGAGGTGAGGGTGGAGGTGACGGTGGAGGGTGGAGGTGACGGTGGAGGGTGGAGGTGACGGTGGAGGGTGGAGGTGACGGTGGAGGGTGGAGGTGACGGTGGAGGGTGGAGGTGACAGTGGAGGGGAGGGTGGAGGGGAGGGTGGAGGTGACGGTGGAGGTGAGGGTGGAGGGGAGGGTGGAGGTGACGGTGGAGGGTGGAGGTGACAGTGGAGGGGAGGGTGGAGGGGAGGTTGGAGGTGAGGGTGGAGGTGACGGTGGAGGTGACGGTGGAGGGTGGAGGTGACGGTGGAGGGTGGAGGTGACGGTGGAGGGTGGAGGTGACGGTGGAGGGTGGAGGTGACGGTGGAGGGTGGAGGTGACGGTGGAGGGTGGAGGTGACGGTGGAGGGTGGAGGTGACAGTGGAGGGGAGGGTGGAGGGGAGGGTGGAGGTGACGGTGGAGGTGAGGGTGGAGGGGAGGGTGGAGGTGACGGTGGAGGTGAGGGTGGAGTGGAGGGTGGAGGAGAATGCCATGATGGTGCATCCTGTGAGCTGGGGGTTGCACGGGTTCTTTCTTTCCCTGTTTTCTTGCTGGTACCTGGGATGAAGAAAGATGTGGTGGATGCCTAAGCAGGCGCCTTAATGAGACCAATGTGGCCGCAGCTTTCAGCTGCAGACTGGAGACATCCTCACGGACTTCCTGGGGGAATCCTATCTCCCCTTCGGCACAGACACCATCCTGTTCCTCCCCGGCTCTGTCTCTGTCGCTTGCACTTCATAAGGGGTGACCCCCTGTGCACTTGCACACTTATTCCTTACCAGTGTCAGTTTGCAGTGACTTAGCCTGCAGGAGCACAGCAGATCATCCGGCACTGCCCGGCATTCCTTAGGTGGGCCCCATGGCACGAACATCCTCTGACCTCCATCCAGGTCACTGTGGTCTGATGGGAGGGCCACCTGATGTCACCCTGGGGAAACGGCACCTCCGACCTGGACACAAATCTCCTGGGAGTCTTCCCTGAACCGCGGTGCCTTATCTGGGACACTCCAGTTGCAACAGAATCTGGAACAACAGCCAGACTAATGCTCCTGGCCTGCAGTGAGTGAATGGCTGTCCTTTTGCCTTTAGAATATGGTGCCCAGACCTCATCAGGTCACCCCATGAGGTAACGATGGGGACAGCAACCTCCTGCCTTCCCCTGCCATGAGATTTTCCAAGCTCCTCGCAAATGAATTAGTAATGAGCTGATCAGCCCAAGATTATGCGGTCGGCCATTCCCCACCAACCCTCCCACCGAAATCACGGCAACTTTCACTCCCCCTCCCCCCCCCGAACTCAGCCTCCAGAACAAAGGATTATGGGCATTAACTCTGCTTCTCACTACAGATAGTGCCTGACCCCCCTGAGTATTGTCAACATTTTATTGTAAAGATGAAAATATTCTGTTCTATGCAATTTTGAAAAAAAATTCATTGGATGGAAGCATCACTGGCGAGGACAACATTTGTTGCCCGGCTCTTAATTCCCCTTCAGAAGGTGATGGTGAGCGGCCATCTTGAACCGCTGCAGTCCCTCTGGTGTAGGTACACCCACTGTGCTGTTAGGGACGGAGCTCCAGGTGTTTGTCACAGCGACAGTGAGGAGGGGAACCTTTAGGTGGCAGTGTTCCCTTACATCTAATATCATTGTGCTGGTGGAGGCTGCAGGTTTGGAATGTGCTAACGAAAGGGACTCAGTGAGTTGATGCAGAGCATCTTGTGTGTGGTACACGCAGCTGCCACTGTGCTCAGGTGGTGGAGGAAGTGAATGTTTACGGCAGTGGATGGGGGAGTCAATCAAATGGGTTTTGATCCTTTTGAGCTAATAAATCTTGTAGGAGCGCCACTCATCCAGGCAAGTGAAGAGCATCACATTCTGGTTTACACCCTGGCTTCCAGATAGTGGACAGGCTTTGGGGAGCCAGGAGGGGAGTTACTCAGCACAGGAGTCCCACACTCTGCCCTCAGTATTTATACGGCTGTTCCAGTTCAGTTTCTGGTCAATGATGGGTCCCAGGATGTTAATGGTCGTGAGGTGGTAATGCTGTTGAATGCTTTTTGTTTATTAATTTACAGGATGAGGCCGTCGCTGGTTAGGCCAGCATTTATTGCCCATCCCTAGTTGCCCTTCAGAAAGTGGGGGCGAGTTGCCTTCTTGAACTGCTGCAGTCCCTGAGGTGTAGGTATACCCACAGTGCTGTTAGGGAGGGAGTTTCAGTATTTTGCCCCAATGACAGTGAAGGAGCGGCCAATATATTTCCAAGTCGGGGTGGTGAGTGACTTGGAGGGGGAACCTCCAGGTGGTGGGGTTCCCAGGTATCTGCTGCTCTTGTCCTTCCAGATGGGAGTGGTCATGGGTTTGTCAAGGGAGATGGTTACATTCTGGCTCACTGGAGATGCTGCTCGTCTAACCGAAAACCAGGGTCTGTATCCCTCTATTCCCATCCTATTCATGTATTTGTCAAGATGCCCCTTAAACATCACTATGGTACCTGAAATTAAATGAAATGAAAATCGCTTATTGTCACAAGTCGGCTTCAAATGGAGTTACTGTGAAAAGCCCCTCGTCGCCACATTCCGGCGCCTGTTCGGGGAGGCTGGTACGGGAATTGAACCGTGCTGCTGGCCTGCCTTGGTCTGCTTTAAAAGCCAGCGATTTAGCCCAGTGTGCTGAACCAGCCCCTACCAACCAAACATTCCAAACCTTCCTGGGCACTGGAGCAATAGGTCAGAAGGTGAGAGCATTGAGGGAGAACTAGGGAATAGGGACAGTGGGCCTCTGAGGCAGAGCAGACTGGGAGAAGTTGCTGAACACAGCGGGTCTGGTGGCCTGAAGTGCATATGTTTTAATGCAAGAAGTATTACGGGTAAGGCAGATGAACTTAGAGCTTGGATTAGTACTTGGAACTATGATGTTGTTGCCATTACAGAGACCTGGTTGAGGGAAGGGCAGGATTGGCAGCTAAACGTTCCAGGATTTAGATGTTTCAGGCGGGATAGAGGGAGATGTAAAAGGGGAGGCGGAGTTACGCTACTGGTTCGGGAGAATATCACAGCTGTACTGCGGGAGGACACCTCAGAGGGCAGTGAGGCTATATGGGTAGAGATCAGGAATAAGAAGGGTGCAGTCACAATGTTTGGGGTTTACTACAGGCCTCCCAACAGCCAGCGGGAGATAGAGGAGCAGATAGGTAGGCAGATTTTGGAAAAGTGTAAAAACAACAGGGTTGTGGTGATGGGAGACTTCAACTTCCCCAATATTGACTGGGACTCACTTAGTGCCAGGGGCTTAGACGGGGCGGAGTTTGTAAGGAGCATCCAGGAGGGCTTCTTAAAACAATATGTAGGCAGTCCAACTAGGGAAGGGGCGGTACTGGACCTGGTATTGGGGAATGAGCCCAGCCAGGTGGTAGATGTTTCAGTAGGGGAGCATTTCGGTAACAGTGACCACAATTCAGTAAGTTTTAAAGTGCTGGTGGACAAGGATAAGAGTGGTCCTAGGATGAATGTGCTAAATTGGGGGAAAGCTAATTATAACAATATTAGGCGGGAACTGAAGAACATAGATTGGGGGCGGATGTTTGAGGGCAAATCAACATCTGACATGTGGGAGGCTTTCAAGTGCCAGTTGAAAGGAATTCAGGACCGGCATGTTCCTGTGAGGAAGAAGGATAAATACGGCAATTTTCAGGAACCTTGGATAACGAGAGATATTGTAGGCCTCGTCAAAAAGAAAAAGGAGGCATTTGTCAGGGCTAAAAGGCTGGGAACAGACAAAGCCTGTGTGGAATATAAGGAAAGTAGGAAGGAACTTAAGGAAGGAGTCAGGAGGGCTAGAAGGGGTCACGAAAAGTCATTGGCAAATAGGGTTAAGGAAAATCCCAAGGCTTTTTACACGTACATAAAAAGCAAGAGGGTAGCCAGGGAAAGGGTTGGCCCACTGAAGGATAGGCAAGGGAATCTATGTGTGGAGCCAGAGGAAATGGGCGAGGTACTAAATGAATACTTTGCATCAGTATTCACCAAAGAGAAGAAATTGGTAGATGTTGAGTCTGGAGAAGGGTGTGTAGATAGCCTGGGTCACATTGAGATCCAAAAAGACGAGGTGTTGGGTGTCTTAAATATTAAGGTAGATAAGTCCCCAGGGCCTGATGGGATCTACCCCAGAATACTGAAGGAGGCTGGAGAGGAAATTGCTGAGGCCTTGACAGAAATCTTTGGATCCTCACTGTCTTCAGGGGACGTCCCGGAGGACTGGAGAATAGCCAATGTTGTTCCTCTGTTTAAGAAGGGTAGCAAGGATAATCCAGGGAACTACAGGCCGGTGAGCCTTACTTCAGTGGTAGGGAAATTACTGGAGAGAATTCTTAGAGACAGGATCTACTCCCATTTGGAAGCAAATGGACGTATTAGTGAGAGGCAGCATGGTTTTGTGAAGGGGAGGTCATGTCTCACTAACTTGATAGAGTTTTTCGAGGAGGTCATTAAGATGATTGATGCAGGTAGGGCAGTGGATGTTGTCTATATGGACTTCAGTAAGGCCTTTGACAAGGTCCCTCATGGTAGACTAGTACAAAAGGTGAAGTCACACGGGATCAGGGGTGAGCTGGCAAGGTGGATACAGAACTGGCTAGGTCATAGAAGGCAGAGAGTAGCAATGGAAGGATGCTTTTCTAATAGGAGGGCTGTGACTAGTGGTGTTCCACAGGGATTTGGAGGAAAATGTAACTGGTCTGATTAGTAAGTTTGCAGATGACACAAAGATTGGTGGAATTGTGGATAGCGATGAGGACTGTCAGAGGATACAGCAGGATTTAGATTGTTTGGAGACTTGGGCGGAGAGATGGCAGATGGAGTTTAATCCGGACAAATGTGAGGTAATGCATTTTGGAAGGTCTAATGCAGGTAGGGAATATACAGTGAATGGTAGAACCCTCAAGAGTATTGAAAGTCAAAGAGATCTAGGAGTACAGGTCCACAGGTCACTGAAAGGGGCAACACAGGTGGAGAAGGTAGTCAAGAAGGCATACGGCATGCTTGCCTTCATTGGCCGGGGCATTGAGTATAAGAATTGGCAAGTCATGTTGCAGCTGTATAGAACCTTAGTTAGGCCACACTTGGAGTATAGTGTTCAATTCTGGTCGCCACACCACCAGAAGGATGTGGAGGCTTTAGAGAGGGTGCAGAAGAGATTTACCAGAATGTTGCCTGGCATTAGCTATGAGGAGCGGTTGAATAAACTCGGTTTGTTCTCACTGGAACGAAGGAGGTTGAGGGGCGACCTGATAGAGGTCTACAAAATTATGAGGGGCATAGACAGAGTGGATAGTCAGAGGCTTTTCCCCGGGGTAGAGGGGTCAATTACTAGGGGGCATAGGTTTAAGGTGAGAGGGGCAAGGTTTAGAGTAGATGTATGAGGCAAGTTTTTTACGCAGAGGGTAGTGGGTGCCTGGAACTCGCTACCGGAGGAGGTGGTGGAAGCAGGGACGATAGTGACATTTAAGGGGCATCTTGACAAATACATGAATAGGATGGGAATAGAGGGATACGGACCCAGGAAGTGTAGAAGATTGTAGTTTAGTCGGGCAGCATGGTCGGCACGGGCTTGGAGGGCCGAAGGGCCTGTTCCTGTGCTGTACATTTCTTTGTTCTTTGTTCCTGCAGCAGTGAGTTCCAGGCACTCATCACCCTCTGTGTAAAACAACCTCCCCTTACGCATCTCCTCTAAACTTTGCCCCTCGCACTTTTAACGTATGTCCCCTAGTAATTGACTCTTCCACCCTGGGAAAAGGCTTCTCCTGCCTCTCATAATTTATCATTCTGATTTGCTTCAAGGGCTGGGATATGCGGATGTGGAAAACCGGGTCTTGTGTAATGCAGAGACAGTCATGCGCATCGCCAGTATCAGCAAACCCCTCACTATGACTGCCATAGCCAAGCTGTGGGAAAATGGAAAACTAGATTTTGATGCTCCTGTGCAGAAATACGTGCCAGAATTTCCAGAAAAAGAATACAAAGGAGAGAAAGTAAGAACGTTTAACAACATCTTTTGCAAGTTACTGCAAACATCTTTGTGTCTGACCGTTGATGGTCAATTATGTTATAGAGTTTGTGTTGATTTGAAGGAGTTTCAGTTTCACAATGCGTTTGTGCCGTGTCAATTGACAGTGAGGTCACTCAAACCAAGAGGCACAGATCGGCCTCATAGAAACAACCATTCAGTCCAAGAAACCAGCTTGGCATTCCTCCCTTTGTTTTTTTTCTTTATTCGTGTATGGGCCGTGGGCGTTGCAGGCTGTGCCAGCATTTACTGCCCATCCCTAATTGCCCTTGAGGGGACAATTAAAAGTCAACCACATTGCTGTTGGTCTGGAGTCACATGTAGGCCAGACCGGGTAAGGACGGCAGATTTCCTTCTCGAAAGGACATTAGTGAACCAGATGGGTTTTTACGATAATCGACAAAAACATGGTCACCATTAGACTTTTAATTCCGGGCGGCATGGCGTATGGTTAGCACTACTGCCTACGGCGCTGAGGTCCCAGGTTCGTTCCCGGCCCCGGGTCACTGTCCGTGTGGAGTTTGCACATTCTCCCCGTGTCTGTGTGGCTCTCATCCCCACAACCCAAAGATGAGCAGGTGGGGTGGATTGGTCACGCTAAACTGCCGCTTAATTCGAAAAAATAATTGGTGTTGCCAATCATAGAACATAGAACGATACAGTGCAGTACAGGCCCTTCGGCCCACGATGTTGCACCGAAAAAAATGCCATCTAACCTACACTATGCCATTATCATCCATATGCTTATCCAATAAACTTTTAAATGCCCTCAATGTTGGCGAGTTCACTACTGTTGCAGGTAGGGCATTCCACGGCCTCACCACTCTTTGCGTAAAGAACCTACCTCTGACCTCTGTCCTATATCTATTACCCCTCAGTTTAAAGCTATGTCCCCTCGTGCCAGCCATTTCCATCCGCGGGAGAAGGCTCTCACTGTCCACCCTATCTAACCCCCTGATCATTTTGTATGCCTCTATTAAGTCTCCTCTTAACCTTCTTCTCTCCAACGAAAACAACCTCAAGTCCATCAGCCTTTCCTCATAAGATTTTCCCTCCATACCAGGCAACATCCTGGTAAATCTCCTCTGCACCCGCTCCAAAGCCTCCACGTCCTTCCTATAATGCGGTGACCAGAACTGTACGCAATACTCCAAATGCGGCCGTACCATTTATAAAAATGACAAACAGCAGTGGCCCCAAAACAGATCCTTGTGGTACACCACTAGTAACTGGACTCCAGTCTGAACACTTTCCATCAACCACCACCCTTTGTCTTCTTCCAGTTAGCCAATTTCTGTTCCAAACTGCTCAATCACCCTGAATCCCATACTTCCGTATTTTCTGCAGTAGCCTACCGTGGGGAACCTTATCAAACGCTTTACTGAAATCCATATACACCACATCAACTGCTTTACCCTCGTCCATCTGTTTGGTCACCTTCTCAAAGAACTCAATAAGGTTTGTGAGGCACGACCTACCCTTCACAAAACCGTCACAAATCACGACCTACCCTTCACAAATCGGCACCGCAGACGCCATAATGTTGCTCTTTTTAACTGGATACTGATATGACAGTTATTAATGATATTGCTTTTCAGAGTCGCCAGGTATCAAATGATACCAACACAAGGTTTTACTGGATATCCATCAAAGACCAAACAACCAGTTATTTAGTTCAAGTTCAATGATAGTTTATTTACACACAAGAATTACTTCAAAATGCAACACAAAACACTACAAGCTAAATTACACATAACACTACAATCTGTACTTAACTTCAGGCACCCGGCTTTATGCAGAGGAACAAGGCCTTTGTTCGGATCTTGCGTGGCTGGGTCTGGAGAAGTGACTTTGTTTCTGCTGGGCTCACCCGTCTGGTAGCGATCGTTGGTCTTGAACTTGTCTTCTGGTCGTGATGCTACACTTGGTTTTAGGCGTTGGTCGGGGCCAAGATAGACCAACGCCGGGGCCAAGAGAGACTGAACACATGACAGTGTCTCTCTTTATCCCTCTGGGGTTTCGTGCTCTTTTGGGCGGTCCTTAGCTTTGGACCCAATAATTCGGCAGGCTTCGATTACTGCCCCCGATTGATGGCGGGGCGTGTCCTGAGCGGTCATTGGCCTTGGCTTTTTAGGCTCCCTGAGCAAAGGGAGTGGCGCCGATGAGTCTGTTTCTGTATCTGTTACCTGAGTGCAGGTCTTTGGTTCTGGGGAAATGGGCCATTAGAATGCAAAGTAGCTGGGGTTTCGATAGCGTTGAGTTATCTGTGTTGCCAATATTCATAAGCTCTGAGCGTCTGAGTCCTGGGTTGACCATATTTCCCATGGTCCTTTGCAGGTGGCCATATTTCCCAGGATCCTTTGTAAGTGGCCAACCCAGATGGCTACATTGGGTACTCTAAATTCATAAAAGAAAACAAATTAGGCTTTTAATTCCAGGTTTTTATTGAATTCAAATGTCACCATCTGCCGGGGTGGGATTTGAACCCGGGTCCCCAGAGCATTACTCTGGCTCTCTGGCTTATTAGTCCAGTGACAATACCACAACGCCACCGCCTCCCCTAACAACAGTTTTCAACCCTTCTGTTGACCCTGTTCTCGTGACCCTTCAGCCACTTATCAAACCAGTTTTTTAAAATAATATATTTTATTCAACTTTTTCGGCCAAACAAAACAGTACAAAGGTTTTTCCCCTATTACAACAGCAAAACAATATAAATAACCGTGACCGTATTTTAACAAATAAATAAATAATATATAAACTAAATGGCAACTGCCATAACAAAAATAATAGCTCTCCCAAATAATAAAATCAGCAATTCAATATACACAACCAAGTACCAATATCTTTACAAAAACACCCCCGAGGACCCACCTGGGCCCTTCCCCCTCCCCCCTGGGTTGTTGCTGTTACCTTCCCATTTCCTTTATCGTTCTGCGAGGTAGTTAATGAACGGTTGCCACTGCCTGGTGAACCCCTGAGCCGAACCCCTTAGTGCAAACTTTATCCGTTCTAGTTTTATAAACCCTGCCATGTCGTTTATCCAGGTCTCCACGCCAGGAGGTTTGGCTTCCTTCCACATAAGCAATATCTTTCGCCGGGCTACTAGGGACGCAAAGGCCAAAACAGAAGCCTCTCTCGCCTCCTGCACTCCCGGCTCTTCTGCAACCCCGAATATAGCCAGCCCCCAGCCTGGCTCGACCCGGACCCCCGCCACCTTTGAAAGCACCTTCGCCACCCCCACCCAGAACCCCTGCAATGCCAGGCATGACCAAAACATGTGGGTGTGGTTTGCTGGGCTTCTCGAGCATCTCCCACACCTATCCTCTACCCCGAAAAATTTACTGAGCCTTGCTCCGGTCATATCTGCCCTGTGCAAAACCTTAAATTGTATTAGGCTAAGCCTGGCGCACGAGGGCGAAGAGTTTACCCTACGTAGGGCATCTGCCCACAGCCCCTCTTCAATCTCTTCCCCCAGCTCTTCCTCCCAATTTCCCTTCAGCTCATCCACCATGTTCTCCCCCTCATCTCTCATTTCCCTGTATATATCTGACACCCTACCATCCCCCACCCATGTCCCTGAGATCACTCTATCCTGAATCTCCTGCGTCGGGAGCTGCGGGAATTCCCTCACCTGTTGCCTTGCAAAAGCCCTCAGTTGCATGTATCGAAATTCATTCCCTTGGGGCAACCCATATTTTTCCGTCAGCGATCCCAGACTCGCAAACGTCCCGTCCAGGAACAGATCCCTCAGTTGCACAGTCCCAGCTCTCTGCCATGCTCCAAATCCCCCATCTATTCTCCCCGGGACAAACCTATGATTATTTCTTATCGGGGACTGCACCGAGGCTCCCGTCATTCCCCTATGCCGTCTCCACTGCCCCCAAATTTTCAGTGTTGCCACCACCACTGGACTTGTGGCGTATTTCTTCGGGGAGAACGGCAGCGGTGCCGTCACCATTGCTTGTAGGCTGGTTCCTTTGCAGGACGCCATCTCCAATCTCTTCCACGCCGCTCCCTCCCCTTCTCCCATCCACTTACACACCATTGAAATATTGGCGGCCCAAGTACTCACTTAAGCTCGGTAGTGCCAGTCCCCCCCTCTCCCTGCTACGCTGCAAGAACCCCCTCCTCACTCTCGGGGTCTTCCCAGCCCACACAAAACTCATGACGCTTTTCTCGATCTTCTTGAAAAAAGCCTTCGTGACCTTCCAAGAGCCGGTGCAGACTCAAAGGGCCGAATGGCCTCCTTCTGCACTGTAAATTCAATGATAATCTATGATTAATCTAGGACAAAGGTTCGGCACAACATCGTGGGACGAAGGGCCTGTTCTGTGCTGTATTTTCTATGTTCTATGATCACCGGGAGGCACTGAAACACAAAAAGGAATCTCGGGAGGACTATCATTTTGACTGCCTGCACCCTCCCCACCAGTGACAGGGGCACCATGTCCCATCTCTTAAAATCCTCCTCCATCTGTTCCACCAATCTTGTTAAATTAAGCCTATGTAAGGTTCCCCAACTCCTGGCTATCTGGATCCCCAAGTACCGGAAATCCCTTGTTACCCTCCTCAGCGGTAAATCCTTTATTCCCCTGCTCTGCTCCCCCGGATGTACCACAAATAACTCACTCTTCCCCATGTTCAATTTGTACCCCGAGAATTCCCCAAACTCCCCGAGCGTCTGCATTATCTCAGGCATCCCCTCCACCGGGTCCGCAACATACAACAGTAAATCATCTGCATACAATGATACCCGGTGTTCTTCTCCTCCCCTGAGTACTCCCCTCCACTTCCTGGAGCCCCTCAGTGCTATGGCCAGGGGCTCAATTACCAATGCAAACAGTAACGGAGACAGGGGACACCCCTGCCTCGTCCCTCTATAAAGACGGAAGTAGTCAGACCTCTGCCTGTTCGTGATCACACTTGCCACCGGGACCCTATATAGCAGCTGTACCCATCCAATGAACCCTTCACCAAAACCAAATCTCCTCAACACTTCCCACAGGTAGTCCCACTCCACCCTGTCAAATGCTTTCTCGGCATCCATCGCCACCACTATCTCCGCCTCCCCCTCTGGTGGGGGCATCATCATTACCCCTAGCAGCCTCCGTATGTTCGTGTTCAGCTGTCTCCCCTTAACGAACCCAGGTTGATCCTCATGGACCACCCCCGGGACACAATCCTCTATCCTCATCGCCATCACCTTGGCCAGGAGCTTAGCATCTACATTCAAAAGGGAAATGGGCCTGTAGGACCCACACTGCAGCGGGTCTTTATCCTTCTTCAAAAGTAACGATATTGTTGCCTCCAACATAGTCGGGGGCAACTTCCCCCTTTCCCTGGCCTCATTAAAGGTTCTCGTCAAAAGCGGGGCCAGTAGGTCTATATATTTCCTATAAATTTCCACCGGGAACCCATCCGGTCCCGGGGCCTTCCCCGCCTGCATGCTCCCAATCCCCTTTACCACTTCCTCCACCTCCATCTGTGCTCCCAGTCCCGCCCTCTCCTGTTCCTCCACCTTCGGGAATTCCAGCTGATCCAGGAAATGCATCATTCCCTCCTTCCCTTCCGGGGGCTGAGCCTTATACAACCTCTCATAGAATGTCTTAAACTCCCCATTCACTCTCTCTGCTCCCCGTTCCATCTCTCCCTCCTCATCCCTCACCCCACCTATCTCCCTCGCCGCTCCCCTCTTCCTCAATTGTTGGGCCAGTAACCGACTCGCCTTCTCTCCATACTCATACTGCACTCCCTGTGCCCTCCTCCACTGTGCCTCTGCCTTACCCATGGTCAGCAGGTCAAATTCCACATGTAACCTTTGTCTTTCCCTGTACAGTCCCTCCTCCGGTGCCTCTGCATATTGCCTGTCCACCCTCAGAAGTTCTCTCAGCAATCGCTCCCTTTCTTTACTCTCTTGCTTCCCTTTATGTGCCCTTATGGATATCAGTTCCCCTCTGACCACCACCTTCACCGCCTCCCAGACCACTCCCACCTGAACCTCTCCATTGTCATTAAGCTCCAAGTACCTTTCGATACACCCCCTCACCCTTAGACATATCCCCTCATCCGCCAACAGGCCCATATCCATTCTCCAGAGTGGGTGCTATTCCTTTTCCTCTCCTACCTCCAGAGTGTGGAGCGTGGTCTGAGATGGCTATGGCCGTGTCACCTTCGGAATCAGTGCCCTTCCCAGGACAAAAAAGTCTATCCGTGAATATACCTTGTGAACATGGGAGAAGAATGAGAACTCCTTACTCCTAGGTCTGATAAATCTCCAAGGATCTACTCCTCCCATCTGCTCCATGAAGTCCTTAAGCACCTTGGCCGCTGGCGGCCTCCTCCCGGTCCTGGACCTCGACCGGTCCAGCCCTGGATCAAGCACTGTATTGAAATCTCCCCCCATTACCAGCTTTCCCGCCTCCAGGTCTGGGATACGCCCCAACATACGCCTCATGAAGTTTACATCATCCCAGTTCGGGGCGTATACGTTCACCAGAACCACCGCCTCCCCTTGCAATCTGCCACTCACCATCACGTATCTACCCCCACTGTCCGCCGCTATGGTCTTTGCCTCAAACAGTACCCGTTTCCCCACCAAAATAGCCACCCCCCTATTCTTCGCATCCAAACCCGAATGAAACACCTGTCTCACCCATCCTTTACGTAGTCTGACCTGATCTGTCAATTTCAGGTGCGTCTCCTGCAACATAACCACATCTGCCTTTAATTTCTTTAGGTGTGCGAGTACCCACGCCCTTTTAATCGGCCCATTCAGCCCTCTCACGTTCCACGTGATCAACCGGGTTGGGGGGCTCTTTACCCCCCCCCCCTCCTTGTCGACTAGCCATCCCCTTTTTTACCCCAGCTCCTGACCCGGTTCCCACGTACCCGTATATCCCACCAACGGTGCCCTCCCGCCTCGACCAACCCGCCCCATAACAGCTCCCCCTTCCCCTTAGCAGCAGCAACCCAGTTAGCTCCCTCCCCCCTCCCCCCCTCCGCTAGATCCCCCTCCAGCGTAATTATACCCCCCATGTTGCTCCCAAAAGTCAGTGAACTCTGGCTGACCTCGGCTTCCCCGTTTGCCCTCGGCCTCTCACTGTGCGAGGCCCCCACCTTCCTGCGTCCCTGTTCCCGCCTTAATTACCATAGCGCGGGAACGAGGCCCGCGTTTCCCACTCAGCCCCGCTTTCCTACCCACCGGTGCCCACAGTTCCTCATACTCCCCCCACCCCCCCCCCAAACGAGGGGAAGAGAGAAAATTTACAGGATTAATGAGTTAACAATTGAAAAATCATCCCCCCCCCCCTTCCTCGTCCCACATAGTCACCCCACCATTTTGCCCCAGAAGCTCTTTCTCTCGCCAGACTATTCCAGCTTCTCGTCCACAATGAATGTCCACGCCTCTTCTGCCGTCTCAAAGTAGTGGTGCTTCCCTTGGTATGTGACCCACAGTCTCGCCGGTTGCAGCATTCCAAATTTCACCTTCTTTTTGTGAAGCACCGCCTTAGCCCGATTGAAACATGCCACCTCCGCACTCCAATCCTGGTATACGCGGATCACCGCGTTCTCCCACCTGCAGCTCTGAGTTTTCTTCGCCCATCTTAGGACCATCTCTCTGTCGTTGTAGCGGTGAAACCTCACCACTATGGCTCGAGGTATTTCTCCTGCCCTTGGTCTTCGCGCCATAACTCGATAAGCTCCCTCCACCTCCAAAGGGCCCGTCGGGGCCTCCGATCCCATTAGCGAGTGAAGCATCGTGCTCACATATGCCCCGACGTCCGCCCCCTCTGCGTCCTCGGGAAGACCCAGGACTCTTAGATTCTTCCTCCTCGAATTATTCTCCAGGGCTTCCAACCTCTCCACACACTTCTTGTGCTGCGCCTCGTGCATCTCTGTCTTCACCACCAGGCCCTGAATTTCATCTTCATTTTCAGCAGCCTTTGCCTTCACGACCCGAAGCTCCAGCTCCTGGGTCCTCTGCGCCTCCTTTAGCCCTTCAATCACCTGTCGCATCGGGGCCAACACCTCCTTCTTCAGCTCTTCCACACAGCGCCGCAGGAACTCTTGTTGCTCCGGGCCCCATATCGAACTGCCACCTTCCGACGCCATCTTGCTTCGAGCTTCCCTTCCTTGCCGCTGCTTCGAAGGATCCACTGCAATCCTGCCGCTATCCTCTCCTTTGTCCATCAACGTCCGGGGGGATTCCCTTCTATTTCACCGCACAGTGATTTTGGCCGTTTAAAATTGCCGTTGGGGCTCTTATCAAGAGCCCAAAAGTCTGTTCCAATGGGAGCTGCTGAAACATGCGACTTAGCAGGTCATCACCGCACCCGGAAGTCCTCACCGCACCCGGAAGTCCATCGAACCAGTTCTTAACTGTAGATGTGGTTTCCAGCTGTGTGAAATTGTGGCTTTCCCGCAAATTGGAAGAGGGCTGGGCCTAGCTTCTAAGTCATTAACTATGCTGCGCTAGTTTGATTAAGCTGCCACTTGTCCTCAAAGCACATAGGGGGCAGCAGAGACACACAAATCACCACAACAAATATTAGATTGGGGTCTCCAATTCCTAATGGTGGATATCTCAATTGGAAACGGTCACTAACATAGCTTTGAGGACAGAGTAGACAATGCCTGTGTTCAATAAAGGGTGTAACTCCTGCCCTGTTCAACTGTCAGAATCGTGGGCGGGATTCTCCGACACTCCGCCGGGTCGGAGAATCGCCGGGGGGGCGACATGAATCCCGCCCCCGCCGGCCGCCAGATTCTCGCGCACCAAAAATCCAGCGGGGGTGGGAATCGCGCCGTGCCGGTCGGCAAGCCCCCCCGGCGATTCTCCGGCCTGCAATGGGCCGAAGTCCCGCTGCTGTCATGCACCACCTCCCTTATCGGCAGGACCAGGCGCGGACGGGCTCCGGGGCTTCCCCCACGGTGGCGTGGCCTGCGATCAGGGCCCACCGATCCGTGGGCAGGCCTGTGCCGTGGGGGTCCTCTTTTCCTTCCAGCCTCGGCCACAGCCTCCGCAATGGCCGAAGCGGAAGTGACCCCCCGCGCATGCGCGGGGATGCCGGCAGCCAAAGGCCTTTCCCGCCATCTGGCGGCGCGCCAACCACTCCGGCGGTGAGGGCTTGGCCCCTAAAGGTGCAGAGAAATCCGCACCTTTGGGGTGGCCCGACGGCAGAGAGGTTCCCGCCACTCCATCCCGCCGGGACCCCCCCCCGCCCCGCCGGGACACCCCGCCCCGCCGGGACACTCCCCCGCCGGGACCCCCCCGCCCCCGCTGGGACCCCCCCCTCCCCGCTGGGACCCCCCCCGCCCCGCCAGGACACCCCGCCCCGCCGGGACACCCCGCCCCGCCGGGACACTCCCCCGCCGGGACCCCCCCGCCCCCGCTGGGACCCCCCCCGCCCCCGCTGGGACCCCCCCCCCCCCCCCCCCCCCCCCCGCCCCGCCTGGTAGGGGAGAATCCCGCCCCTTGTGTTTTTGGTATGGTTGCTGTAAAACCTATTTCTGTGTGGTGTGCGCTCGCCGGTTTCGTACCCCATTCATGTTCATTTATCAGCTCTCATGTTTTTGAAAGGACAAGTTTAAGCTGCTGATGGAGAACGTTGGGCTGTTGACGGTCTGTTTTTATGAACTGTGAGCCCAGCTTTGCGGACTCGATTTGGCATTGCAGCCCCACCAACTCTGACAAACCATCATAACACAGAAGCGGGGGTGGGCCATTCACTGCACTCACAGCTGCTCTATCTCAGCTCCCTGCACTATCCCTATTTCCTTTAATTCCCTAATTGAGTGAAGGAATATTTCCTCGTCTCAGACCTCAATAGCCAACCCCTTATTCTGAGAAGGTGCTTCCCTTGATCCAAACACTCAAACCAGCGGAGGCAGCTGATCTCAGGATCGAGCCCATCAAGCCCCTTAAG
Source organism: Scyliorhinus torazame (assembly GCF_047496885.1). NCBI lineage: Eukaryota > Metazoa > Chordata > Chondrichthyes > Carcharhiniformes > Scyliorhinidae > Scyliorhinus > Scyliorhinus torazame. The sequence goes on along the minus strand of NC_092736.1, from coordinate 36,276,778 downwards.
AATTTTACACCATTAGGTTTCAAATAGATCACCTCTCATTTTTCTGAATTCCAAGGAATGTGCCAATGGAACAATCCCCTCATTCTAGGAATCAGTCTGGTAAAACTTTGTTGCATTCCCTGCAAGTCTAGTTTTCCTTGGGTAAGGAGAGTAAAGCTGAGCACAGTACTCCTGCTGTGGCCTGAGCAAGGCTCTATGTAATTGTTACATTTCTTTTCCTCTTATCATAGATTATCATAGAATTTACAGCGCAGAAGGAGGCCATTCAGCCCATCGAGTCTGCACCCACTCTTGGAAAGAGCACCCTACCCAAGGTCCGCTCCTCCACCCTATCCTCATAACCCAGCAACCCCACCCAACACTAAGGGCAATTTTGGACACTAAGGGCAATTTATTATGGCCAATCCACCTACCCTGCACATCTTTGGACTGTGGGAGGAAACCGGAGCACCCGGAGGAAACCCACGCACACGCGGGGAGGATGTGCAGACTCCGCACAGACAGTGACCCAAGCCGGAATCGAACCTGGGACCCTGGAGCTGTGAAGCAATTGTGCTTCAACCTTTTTGTAATAAACGCTCAAATACCGTTTGATTTGCAAAGTGCTTGCTGAACTTGCATGCTAACTTTGTGATTCATGTACAAGGACACCCATGTTCTTCGGAATAACAGTATTTCCCAATCTCTCACCATTTAAAAACACAATTCTTCCTTCTACAGAGGATAACGTACCATTTTCTCACATTATATTCCGTGCTCATGCCCACTTACTCAAGCTATCCACGCACATTTTCAGCCTCTTTGTCCTTCTCATAGTTTACTTTCCCATTTAGCTTTGTAACAAAGTTGGACGTTTTACACTCAGCCCCTGATTTAAGTCACTGATATCGATTATAAGTAATAGCTGGGGGACTTCCGGCCGTGACATGTAGGTGGAGGTCACACGTCAGGTGGTTCTCGCCAGAGTTCCCGTTGTTTGGTCCTTTTCACTTAGTTTTGGGGGAACTTTTATATTAGCTGTCTTCAATAAGGTCGTGAGTATTGGAGGATGTCAAAAACCCAATGAAAGAATACGGCAAGAACAAATGCTAATCCACCAGCGGGCCCGGGTTCGGTGCAGAGTGCTGTGGGAGGAAAGATGTTGGGAGCAAGCTTGCCGGGTGGGGCTGCGCCCATTATGGTGGGCAGGCTGGCCGAGGTGTTGGTGGTGGAGTTCGAGCGGTGGTTTGCCAAGCATTTTGGGCAAGTCCTGTGGGGGGGGCATCCTGGCTGCTCGGCCCATCTCCTCCACTTCCCCGCCCCTCCCCCGGCTCTGTCAGGGGCCTCCCCGCCGCAGCCAGCACTGCCGGTGTCCGGGCCAGCAGCCTGCAGTCACTCCACGCCATTTCCCACCTCCTCTCTCTCGCTCAGCAGCCAGGACGCCAGCTTCACGATTTGCAAAACCACAAGTGAACCGCGTCGTCGTGAACTCGGCCCATCGGAGGCCCCCGACCATCGGGTGTCAGGCCCTCTAAAGATATGCCAACCATGCTTTAATCCCACGCGACGAGCGATGCATTTACACCATTTTCAGGATGCAGGAGCATCCCGATCTGGCGTCAAACCGGCGCCTAACCCCATTTTGGCGTCGGTAAATGGAGAATGCTGCCCAGCATCTCTGGCAATGCAGCACTCCTTCAGCACTGCACTGAAGTATCAGCCTAGATGTTGTGGGCATGTCTCTGGAGTGGGACATGACTTGAGGTGAGAGTGGTACCGACAGAAACACGAGAAAGAGGAGTAGGCAAGGAGCATGTGTCTCGTCCGAGCCCCATCCACATTCAGTACAATCATGGCTTCAACTCCATCTTCCCTCCCACTCCCCATATACCATAATTCCCTGTGAGACCAAACATCTGTCTATCCCAGCCCCAAATGTATTCCATAATGGAGCATTCACAACCTTCTCGGGTAGAGAATTCCAAAAGTGGAATGAGAGTGAAATAGTTTCTCTTCTTCTCAGTTCGCAGAAGTCCTAAATGATGTGCCCCAATCTCTGAGAATCTACCCTATCGAGCCCCTTCAGAGTTTGCGCCTCATTCTTCTGAACTCCAGAGAACATGAGAGCACCCGAGGAACGGCTCATCAATCTCCCACAGGACTGCATATAGAGAGTTGCCACCCAGGTTGAGAGGGTTGTTAAGAAGGCGTACAGTGTGTTAGCTTTTATTGGTAGAGGGGTTGAGTTTCGGAGCCATGAGGTCATGTTGCAGCTGTACAAAACTCTGGTACGGCTGCATTTGGAGTATTGTGTGCAATTCTGGTCGCCGCATTATAGGAAGGATGTGGAAGCATTGGAAAGGGTGCAGAGGAGATTTACCAGAATGTTGCCTGGTATGGAGGGAAGATCTTATGAGGAAAGGCTGATGGACTTGAGGTTGTTTTCGTTAGGGAGAAGAATGTTAAGAGGAGACTTAATTGAGGCATACAAGATGATCAGAGGATTGGATAGGGTGGACAGTGAGAGCCTTTTTCCTCGGATGGTGATGTCTAGCACGAGGGGACATAGCTTTAAATTGAGGGGAGATAGATATTGGACAGATGTCAGAGGTAGGTTCTTTACTCAGAGAGTAGTAAGGGCGGGGAATGCCCTGCCTGCAACAGTAGTGGACTCGCCAACACTAGGGGCATTCAAATGGTCATTGGATAGACATATGGACGATAAGGGAATAGTGTAGATGGGCTTTAGAGTGGTTTCACAGGTCGGCGCAACATCGAGGGCCGAAGGGCCAGTACTGCGCTGGAATGTTCTATGTTCTAAATGTAGATTATGCTGAAGTGGGTTTGAGAAAGGGTGATAATTATATCAGGAATTCCTATTTCTCTATCTAGCCTGACATAATTTGGATACTATTTGCTCTTAAATGCCAAAGCTGATGACAATTTGGGAAGTAGTGTTGGTTCAATCATAGGAGACCAGCTGAGGAGCTGGGAGATCAAAATGGAGGTGCAATAGCGCCACCAGTGGCAGGAAGACAGGTTTAGATAGGCAATTTCCATTATAAGTGGGGTCATTGAAATTTAATAAACTTTTTGCTTTAAAAACGTGACTTAATGTAACATGTTTTTGTATTATCATTACCTTAAAACTTGAAAAATACCATTCTGTACCTTGCAACAGGTGACAATAACTACAAGACAGCTAATGTCTCATCTGAGTGGCATTCGACACTATGAGAAGGACGTTAAGAAGGTGCAGGAACAAAAAGGAAAAGTCAAGAGGCTGGTTAAAGATGAGGTGGAGTCCAAAGCTTCTGCTCAAAGCAGCAAAGATAAGAGAACTGCAGGAAAACAAAGAGAGACACCAGAGAACACGGAAATGGGAAGGGGGGGTGACAGCAGGAAGCAAAACAAATGCCCCAAATCAGAAAATGATGATTGCGAAGGCTCCGGGAAAAGCAACAGAGCTCCACAAAACAAAGAGTTTAACCACGAGGAATACTACATCAAGGAGAAGTTTGAGAGTGTTTTGAAATCACTGCAGCTCTTTGAGAATGATCCCTTGATCTTCAAACCTGGTAAAACAAAGATAGGTTTCTCTACCGATTATAGGATAGAAATCTTGGCTTTAATTAAAATGTTGTTTCAATTAATAATGCACATTAATTTAACCCTTAAAATGCTCAATGCAGAAAATTGCAGAGTTGGACACTGATGAAGGAGTTCCAGCTACCTCAGAAACTGGAAATGAGCAGAGTTATAACCTTGTCTGAGTTCTCTTCCCCGCAGATCTTCCTGCAGAACAGACATAGCTTTACGATCATGCCCTGGGCTCCATCATTATGAATTATTCCCACTCTCGCCCCTTCCCCCGCCGAGCTTTCCGAAAAGCAGTGACTGTTTGGGTTACAGATTTAAGAAACGGCGGCACAGTAGCAGAGTGGTTAGCACGGCTGCTTCACAGCTCCAGGGTCCCGGGTTCGATTCCCGGCTTGTGTCACTGTCTGTGCGGAGTCTGCACGTTCTCCCCGTGCCTGCGTGGGTTTCCTCCGGGTGCTCCGGTTTCCTCCCAAAGACATGCGGGTTAGGTGGATTGGCCATGATAAATTGCCCTTAGTGACCAAAAAGGTTAGGAGGGGTTTTTGGGTTATGGGGATAGGGTGGAAGTGAGGGCTTAAGTGGGTCGGTGCAGACTCGATGGGCCAAATGGCATTGTATGTTCTAAACATCAGCATAGAGTCAAAGAGTCATACAGGACTGAAGAGGCACTTAGGCCCATTGAGTCTGCACCAATGCCGCACTATGCCTGCCCTGTCCATGCCCCTCAGAGTTTTATACACCTCAATCAGGTCCCCCCTCAGCCTTCTCTATTCTAAAGAACATAACCGGAGCCTATCCAGCCTCTCTTCATAGCCCAAATGTTCCAACCCAGACAACACCCTGATGAATCTCCTCTGCACCCCCTGCAGTGCAATCACATCCTTCCTGTAGTGAGGCGACCAGAGCTGTACACAGTACTCCTGCTGTGGCCTAAGTAAAATCCTGTACAGCCCCAACATAACCTCCCTGCTCTTTGTTTCTATGCCCCGACTGAAAAAGACAAGTGTCCCGTATGCCTTAACTTCCCTAATCACCTGTCCTGCAGCCTTCAGGGATCTGTGGATAAGTACCCCAAGATCCCTCAGTTCCTCTGTATTGTCCAAATTGCCACTCCTCCTGTGTGAACTAAAACAGTGAGTGTGGAACAGCTATTCAGCTGTGGAAAGCATTACACCCAAGTCCAATTGTAGAAATGTAGAAAATAGGAGCAGGAGGAGGCCATTCGGCCCTTCGAGCCTGCTCCGCCATTCATCACGATCATGGCTGATCATCCAACTCAATAGCCTAATCCCGTTTCTCCCCATAGCCTTCGATCCCCTTCGCCCTGAGTGCTATATCTAACTGCTTCCTGAAAAGATGCAATATTCCTGTGGTAATGAATTCCACAGGCCGACCTCTCTCTGGGTGAAGAAATGTCTCCTCATCTCTGTCCTAAATGGTTTACCCCGTAACATCCGACTGTAACCCCTGGTTCTGGACACACCCACCATCAGGAACATCCTTCCTGCATCTACCCTGTCCAGTCCTGTTAGAATTTTATAGGTTTCTATGAGATTCCCCCCTCATACTTCTGAACTCCAGCGAATGCAATCCTAACTGACTCTGTCTCTCCTTATACGTCAGTACCACCATCCCAGAATCAGTCTGGTAAATCTTCGCTGCACTCCCTCGAGAGCAGGAAAGTCCTTCCTCAGACAAGGAGACCAAAACTGCCCACAATATTCCAGGTGCGGTCTCACCAAGGCCCGATATAATTGCAGCAAGACATCCCTGCTCCTGTACTTGAATCTGCTCACGATGAAGGCCAACATACCGTTTGTCTTCTTTACCGCCTGTGTACCAGCACGCTTACCTTCAGTGACTAGTGTACGAGGACACCCAGGTCTCGATGCACATTCCCCTTTCCTAATTTATGGCCGTTTGGATAATAGTCTGCCTTCCCGTTTTTGCTTCCAAAGTGTGGCAAGTGATCGTATTGCTGTCTCACAACTCCAGGGACCCGGGTTCCCGTCTGTGTGGAGTCTGCACGTTCTCCCCGTGTCTGCTTGGGTTTCCTCCGGGTGCTCCAGTTTCCTCCCACTGTCCAAAGATGTGCAGGTCAGGTGGATTGGCCATGATAAATTGACCCTCAGTATCCAAAAGGTTAGAACATAGAACATAGAACATTGGGACAGGGTGGAGCCGTGGTCTGAAGGAGGGTTTTTCCAGGGGCCGGCGCAGACTGAATGGGCCGAATGATCGTATGCCTGTCGGAAGTGACTTGATAATGATCAGGAGCAGCAAGATCACAGGTCTATCTTTCCCTTATTCCTTACTCGGATGTGATAACTGATTGGAAAAGAAAGGATAATTGGATTTTTATCGCATCTTTAACAACCTCAGGACACCCCAAAGCTTTTGAAACTTTTGAAGGGGATGTGGTCACTGTTGTAACAAGGAAACTTGGCATCCAAGGTGCACACAACAAGCTCCCTCAGACTGCGCTGGACGATCAACCTCGATTCCATGTTCAAATCTCGGGAGTGGGACTTCAACCCACAACCTTCGGCTGAGAGAGTGTTGCTGGCACTCCCAACTCAGCTCAGCCAGCCTGGGATTCAACCTGGCTTGGCACTGACCAGAAAGCCACCCAGTCAGACACCTTGTAGCAAACTGGTGGGGTTAGTGGGTTACTGGGATAGGGTGGAGGTGTGGGCTTAGGTGGGGTGCTCTTTCCAAGGGCTGGTGCAGACTCGATGGGCCAAATGGCCTCCTTCTGCACTGTAAATTCTATGATCTATGATCTATAAACACAACCTCCCCCCTCTCTCCTGCCCCTCCCTCAGCAATCAACAGTAACCAACTCTCCAAAATGCAAAATGAATAAACCCCAACTATTGTAGAACCTATCACCCCCCTCCCCCCGCTTAGACCAAATTTGACTTTCTTCAGGGCTCTTGACAAACCCCAGCCCCCTGCCCCCCCCCCCCCCCCCCTCCACACCGAGGCACAGGCAGAGAAGCCGACCTCCACCCCAACAGGACTCGTCTTTGGGCGATCAGTGAGGAGAAGACATCTGTCCCAGCTACAGCTCTGTCCGGTCCGACACCCTGACTATGGCTTCGAGGGGACAGGGCTCCACATCCACATGCAGAACCCCCAAAATGGTCCTGACAACCTTCCTCGGAAACCTTTCCAGCTCCGGGCACGACCAAAACATATGTACATGGTTCGCAGTGCCCCTCCCACATCGCACACAGACATCCTCCATCCCTCGAACAACCGGCTCATCCTCGATTTTGTTAGGTGCGCCCTGTACACCACCTTCAGCTGTATCAGCTCAAACACAGGTCAAGGTCAGGAAGGACATGCTGGCACTGGAGCGGGTCCAGCGGAGATTCACACGGATGATCCCAGGAATGGTAGGCCTAACATACGATGAACGTCTGAGGATCCTGGGATTATATTCATTGGAGTTTAGGAGGTTGAGGGGAGATCTAATAGAAACTTACAAGATAATGAATGGCTTAGATAGGGTGGACGTAGGGAAGTTGTTTCCATTAGCAGGGGAGACTAGGACCCGGGGGCACAGCCTTAGAATAAAAGGGAGTCACTTTAGAACAGAGATGAGGAGACATTTCTTCAGCCAGAGAGTGGTGGGTCTGTGGAATTCATTGCCACAGAGGGCGGTGGAGGCCGGGACGCTGAGTGTCTTTAAGACAGAAGTTGATAAATTCTTGATTTCTCAAGGAATTCAGGGCTATGGAGAGAGAGCGGGTAAATGGAGTTGAAATCAGCCATGATTGAATGGTGGAGTGGACTCGATGGGCCGAATGGCCTTACTTCCACTCCTATGTCTTATGGTCTTAAGGCATTTACCCTCCGCAGCACCTCACACCACAACCCCTCCTCCAGCGCCGCCCCCCAACACTTCCTCCCACTCTGCCTTAACACCCTCCATGGACACCACATCCTCCTCCAAAATCCTCCCGTAAATCGCCGAGATGACCCCCCCTCCAGCCCCCTCGCTGACAGCACCGCCTCCAACTGCGAGGGGGCAGGGTCTATGACCAAACCTTTATCCAATGCCTTCATAGAATAGGAGACTGACTGGTGCTTCATAGAATCCCTGCAGTGTAGAAGGAGGCCATTCGGCCCATTGCATCTGCACCAGCCCTCGGAAAGAGCATCTTATCAAGGCCCACTACCCTGTCCTAGCCCTGCAACCCTGTTACCTAACCTATGCATCCTTTGTATGACCAGTCCACCTAACCTGCACGTCTTTGGACTGTGGGAGGAAACCGGAGCACCCGGAGGAAACCCACGCACACACGGGGAGAAAGTGTAAACTCCTCACATACAGTCGGAATTGAACTCGGGTCTCTGGCGCAGTGAGGCAGCAGTGCTAACCACTATGTCACCGTGTCGTATGTGACTCATTGTCAAATTTTGTTTCACTACACTCCTATGTTAAAGGTGCTATGACAGTGTAAGTTGTTATTGCATTGATTTCCTAGCTGGGCTTATGTAGATTTGGGGAGCTGGGTAAGAGATGTACATTTAGTAATTTGGACTAATTTTACAACAGAAAACAACACTGCGATCTGTCCACACAGAAAAATCTCTGTGTAATTGTCCAATTCACAAGTGTCGGAAAGTTTTCGAAGGATGTTGCATCTATCACAATTTGCTACCCAGTCTAATGCCACTGTCCTCTCTTGTGTTTTAAAGGAAGTCAGTTCTTGTATTCGACACATGCTTGGACCCTTCTCAGTGCTGTGGTGGAAAGGGCTTCCGAGCAGAATTTCTTACAATTTATGAAGAAGATGTTCCGGGATCTTGACATGCTCAGAACCGTGCCAGATGAATATGAGCCAATCGTATACAACCGAGCAAGGTAGTCTCCCCTCGTGGAGGTGGTGATCCCCTGAGTCCTTAAATGAGCTAGCAATTAATTTTAATTTTGCCGATAAGCAGTTTTCTGTCTCCTGATTCCCTCAGGGATGACAGTGGGACCGGGGGAGGAGCAAGACCAGTGACTATCCCAGCTACTGAATGATGACTCGGGACTGTAGCTACAGAGGGAGTAAATTAGAACGGTTACCAATTACCGGGATAGAAACCGTTTGAGGAGGAAAGGTAGAGATAAGATCAAGGCAGCAGAGTGTGAAGTTTAAGCAGATGTGTCCTCCAATCATTTGGATTGTTCTGAGGAATAGAAAGTACCCCAAAAGGAAGGGAATGGGGTAAGGAATGTACCACAAGTGGAGGGAATAGGGTAAGGAATAGAACATAGAACAATACAGCGCAGTACAGGCCCTTCAGCCCACAATGTTGCACCGAAACAAAAGCCATCTAACCTACACTATGCCATTATCATCCATATGTTTATCCAATAAACTTTTAAATGCCCTCAATGTTGGCGAGTTCACTACTGTAGCAGGTAGGGCATTCCACGGCCTCACTACTCTTTGCGTAAAGAACCTACCTCTGTCCTATATCTATTACCCCTCAGTTTAAAGCTATGTCCCCTCGTGCCAGCCATTTCCATCCGCGGGAGAAGGCTCTCACTGTCCACCCTATCCAACCCCCTGATCATTTTGTATGCCTCTATTAAGTCTCCTCTTAACCTTCTCCTCTCCAACGAAAACAACCTCAAGTCCATCAGCCTTTCCTCATAAGATTTTCCCTCCATACCAGGCAACATCCTGGTAAATCTCCTCTGCACCTGCTCCAAAGCCCCCACGTCCTTCCTATAATGCGGTGACCAGAACTGTACGCAATACTCCAAATGCGGCCGTACCAGAGTTCTGTACAGCTGCAACATGACCTCCTGACTCCGGAACTCAATCCCTCTACCAATAAAGGCCAACACTCCATAGGCCTTCTTCACAACCCTATCAACCTGGGTGGCAACTTTCAGGGATCTATGTACATGGACACCTAGATCCCTCTGCTCATCCACACTTTCAAGAACTTTTCCATTAGCCAAATATTCCGCATTCCTGTTATTCCTTCCAAAGTGAATCACCTCACACTTCTCTACATTAAACTCCATTTGCCACCTCTCAGCCCAGCTCTGCAGCTTATCTATATCCCTCTGTAACCTGCTACATCCTTCCACATTATCGACAACACCACCGACTTTATTATCGTCTGCAAATTTACTCACCCACCCTTCTGCGCCTTCCTCTAGGTCATTAATAAAAATGACAAACAGCAACGGCCCCAGAATGTTCCACAAGTGGAGGGAATGGGGTAAGGAATGTACCACAAGTGGAGGGAATAGGGTCAGGAATGTACCACAAGTGGCGGGAATGGGGTAAGGAATGTTCCACAAGTGGCGGGAATGGGGTAAGGAATGTTCCAGAGTGGCGGGAATGGGGAAAGGAATGTTCCACAAGTGGAGGGAATAGGGTAAGGAATGTTCCACAAATGGCGGGAATGACGTAAGGAATGTTCCACAAGTGGCGGGAATGTTATTACTGATCAATCTCGTGGCACTTTGCTGTTCTGGGAGGAAGACTATTCCGTCCATCTCCATCGATAATCATAGAAAGAGACAAGGCAGCAACAACTCACTGCAGTTGTTGGAGTCTAGAGGTTCTTGGGTGTCATTGGCTGCACTCTCATGGACAACTCGTGTGAAAGGCAGTGTGTCAGCGCTCCCTCAGTGTGTCAGTGTGTGAAAGACAGTGTGTCAGCGCTCCCTCAGTGTGTCAGTGTGTGAAAGGCAGTGTGTCAGCGCTCCCTCAGTGTCTGTGTGTGAAAGGCAGTGTGTCAGCGCTCCCTCAGTGTGTCAGTGTGTGAAAGGCAGTGTGTCAGCGCTCCCTCAGTGTGTGAAAGGGAGTGTGTCAGCGCTCCCTCAGTGTCTGTGTGTGAAAGGCAGTGTGTCAGCGCTCCCTCAGTGTGTAAGTGTGTGAAAGGCAGTGTGTCAGCGCTCCCTCAGTGTCTGTGTGTGAAAGGCAGTGTGTCAGCGCTCCCTCAGTGTGTCAGTGTGTGAAAGGCAGTGTGTCAGTGTGTGAAAGGTAGTGTGTCAGCGCTCCCTCAGTGTGTCAGTGTGTGAAAGGCAGTGTGTCAGCGCTCCCTCAGTGTGTCAGTGTGTGAAAGGCAGTGTGTCAGCGCTCCCTCAGTGTGTCAGTGTGTGAAAGGCAGTGTGTCAGCGCTCCCTCAGTGTCAGTGTGTGAAAGGCAGTGTGTCAGCGCTCACTCAGTGTGTCAGTCTGTGAAAGGTAGTGTGTCAGCGCTCCCTCAGTGTGTCAGTGTGTGAAAGGCAGTGTGTCAGCGCTGCCTCAGTGTCTGTGTGTGAAAGGCAGTGTGTCAGCGCTCACTCAGTGTGTCACTGTGTGAAAGGCAGTGTGTCAGCGCTGCCTCAGTGTCTGTGTCTGAAAGGCAGTGTGTCAGCGCTCCCTCAGTGTGTCAGTGTGTGAAAGGCAGTGTGTCAGTGTGTGAAAGGCAGTGTGTCTGCGCTCCCTCAGTGTGTCGGTGTGTGAAAGGCAGTGTGTCAGCGCTCCCTCGGTGTCTGTGTGTGAAAGGCAGTGTGTCAGCGCTCCCTCAGTGTGTCAGTGTGTGAAAGGCAGTGTGTCAGTGTGTGAAAGACAGTGTGTCAGCGCTCCCTCAGTGTGTCTGTGTGTGAAAGGCAGTGTGTCAGCGCTCCCTCAGTGTCTGTGTGGGAAAGGCAGTGTGTCAGCGCTCCCTCAGTGTGTCAGTGTGTGAAAGGCAGTGTGTCAGCGCTCCCTCAGTGTGTCAGTGTGTGAAAGGCAGTGTGTCAGCGCTCCCTCAGTGTGTCAGTGTGTGAAAGGCAGTGTGTCAGTGTGTGAAAGACAGTGTGTCAGCGCTCCCTCAGTGTGTCTGTGTGTGAAAGGCAGTGTGTCAGCGCTCCATCAGTGTCAGTGTGTGAAAGGCAGTGTGTCAGCGCTCCCTCAGTGTGTCAGTGTCTGAAAGGCAGTGTGTCAGCGCTCCCTCAGTGTGTCAGTGTGTGAAAGGCAGTGTGTCAGCGCTCCCTCAGTGTCAGTGTGTGAAAGGCAGTGTGTCAGCGCTCCCTCAGTGTGTCTGTGTGTGAAAGGCAGTGTGTCAGCGCTCCCTCAGTGTCAGTGTGTGAAAGGCAGTGTGTCAGCGCTCCCTCAGTGTGTCAGTGTCTGAAAGGCAGTGTGTCAGCGCTCCCTCAGTGTGTCAGTGTGTGAAAGGCAGTGTGTCAGCGCTCCCTCAGTGTCTCAGTGTCTGAAAGGCAGTGTGTCAGCGCTCCCTCAGTGTGTCAGTGTGTGAAAGACAGTGTGTCAGCGCTCCCTCAGTGTCAGTTTGTGAAAGGCAGTGTGTCAGCGCTCCCTCAGTGTGTCAGTGTGTGAAAGGCAGTGTGTCAGCGCTGCCTCAGTGTGTCAGTGTGTGAAAGGCAGTGTGTCAGCGCTCCCTCACTGTGTCAGTGTGTGAAAGGCAGTGTGCCAGCGCTCCCTCAGTGTGTGAAAGGCAGTGTGTCAGCGCTCCCTCAGTGTGTGAAAGGCAGTGTGTCAGCGCTCCCTCAGTGTGTCAGTGTGTGAAAGGCAGTGTGTCAGCGCTCCCTCAGTGTGTCAGTGTGTGAAAGGCAGTGTGTCAGCGCTCACTCAGTGTGTCAGTGTGTGAAAGTCAGTCTTTCAGCGCTCCCTCAGTGTGTCAGTGTGTGAAAGGCAGTGTGTCAGCGCTCCCTCAGTGTGTCAGTGTGTGAAAGGCAGTGTGTCGGCGCTCTCTCAGTGTGTCTGTGTGTGAAAGGCAGTGTGTCAGCGCTCCCTCAGTGTCTGTGTGTGAAAGGCAGTGTGTCAGCGCACCCTCAGTGTCTGTGTGTGAAAGGGAGTGTGTCAGCGCTCCCTCAGTGTGTCAGTGTGTGAAAAGCAGTGTGTCAGCGCTCCCTCAGTGTGTCAGTGTGTGAAAGGCAGTGTGTCAGCGCTCCCTCAGTGTCAGTGTGTGAAAAGCAGTGCGTCAGCGCTCCCTCAGTGTGTGAAAGGCAGTGTGCCAGCGCTCCCTCAGTGTGTCAGTGTGTGAAAGGCAGTGTGTCAGCGCTCCCTCAGTGTGTCAGTGTGTGAAAGGCAGTGTGTCAGCGCTCCCTCAGTGTCTCAGTGTGTGAAAGGCAGTGTGTCAGCGCTCACTCAGTGTGTCAGCGCTCCCTCAGTGTGTGAAAGGCAGTGTGTCAGCGCTCCCTCAGTGTGTGAAAGGCAGTGTGTCAGTGCTCCCTCAGTGTGTCAGTGTGTGAAAGGCAGTGTGTCAGCGCTGCCTCAGTGTCTGTGTCTGAAAGGCAGTGTGTCAGCGCTCCCTCAGTGTGTCAGTGTGTGAAAGGCAGTGTGTCAGCGCTCCCTCAGTGTGTCAGTGTGTGAAAGGCAGTGTGTCAGCGCTGCCTCAGTGTGTCAGTGTGTGAAAGGCAGTGTGTCAGTGTGTGAAAGGCAGTGTGTCAGCGCTCCCTCGGTGTCTGTGTGTGAAAGGCAGTGTGTCAGCGCTCCCTCAGTGTGTCAGTGTGTGAAAGGCAGTGTGTCAGTGTGTGAAAGACAGTGTGTCAGCGCTCCCTCAGTGTGTCTGTGTGTGAAAGGCAGTGTGTCAGCGCTCCCTCAGTGTGTCAGTGTCTGAAAGGCAGTGTGTCAGCGCTCACTCAGTGTGTCAGTGTCTGAAAGGCAGTGTGTCAGCGCTCCCTCAGTGTGTCAGTGTGTGAAAGGCAGTGTGTCAGCGCTCCCTCAGTGTCTCAGTGTCTGAAAGGCAGTGTGTCAGCGCTCCCTCAGTGTGTCAGTGTGTGAAAGGCAGTGTGTCAGCGCTGCCTCAGTGTGTCAGTGTGTGAAAGGCAGTGTGTCAGCGCTCCCTCAGTGTGTCAGTGTGTGAAAGGCAGTGTGTCAACGCTCCCTCAGTGTGTGAAAGGCAGTGTGTCAGCGCTCCCTCAGTGTGTGAAAGGCAGTGTGCCAGCGCTCCCTCAGTGTGTGAAAGGCAGTGTGCCAGCGCTCCCTCAGTGTGTGAAAGGCAGTGTGTCAGCGCTCCCTCAGTGTGTCAGTGTGTGAAAGGCACTGTGTCAGCGCTCCCTCAGTGTGTCAGTGTGTGAAAGGCAGTGTGTCAGCGCTCCCTCAGTGTGTCAGTGTGTGAAAGGCAGTGTGTCAGCGCTCACTCAGTGCGTTAAAGGCAGTGTGTCAGCGCTCCCTCAGTGTGTCAGTGTGTGAAAGGCAGTGTGTCAGCGCTCCCTCAGTGTCTCAGTGTGTGAAAGGCAGTGTGTCAGCGCTCCCTCAGTGTGTGAAAGGCAGTGTGTCAGCGCTCTCTCAGTGTGTCTGTGTGTGAAAGGCAGTGTGTCAGCGCTCCCTCAGTGTCTGTGTGTGAAAGGCAGTGTGTCAGCGCTCCCTCAGTGCCTGTGTGTGAAAGGGAGTGTGTCAGCGCTCCCTCAGTGTGTCAGTGTGTGAAAAGCAGTGTGTCAGCGCTCCCTCAGTGTGTCAGTGTGTGAAAGGCAGTGTGTCAGCGCTCCCTCAGTGTGTCAGTGTGTGAAAGGCAGTGTGTCAGCGCTCCCTCAGTGTGTCAGTGTGTGAAAAGCAGTGTGTCAGCGCTCCCTCAGTGTGTCAGTGTGTGAAAGGCAGTGTGTCAGCGCTCCCTCAGTGTCAGTGTGTGAAAAGCAGTGCGTCAGCGCTCCCTCAGTGTGTGAAAGGCAGTGTGTCAGCGCTCCCTCAGTGTGTGAAAGGCAGTGTGTCAGCGCTCCCTCGGTGTGTCAGTGTGTGAAAGGCAGTGTGTCAGCGCTCCCTCAGTGTCAGTGTGTGAAAGGCAGTGTGTCAGCGCTCCCTCAGTGTGTCTGTGTGTGAAAGGCAGTGTGCCAGCACTCCCTCAGTGTGTCAGTGTGTGAAAGGCAGTGTGTCAGCGCTCCCTCAGTGTCTCAGTGTGTGAAAGGCAGTGTGTCAGCGCTCACTCAGTGTGTCAGCGCTCCCTCAGTGTGTGAAAGGCAGTGTATCAGCGCTCCCTCAGTGTGTCAGTCTGTGAAAGGCAGTGTGTCAGCGCTCCCTCAGTGTGTCAGTGTGTGAAAGGCAGTGTGTCAGCGCTGCCTCAGTGTGTCAGTGTGTGAAAGGCAGTGTGTCAGCGCTCCCTCAGTGTGTCAGTGTCTGAAAGGCAGTGTGTCAGCGCTCCCTCAGTGTCTCAGTGTGTGAAAGGCAGTGTGTCAGCGCTCCCTCAGTGTGTCTGTGTGTGAAAGGCAGTGTGTCAGCGCTCCCTCAGTGTGTCAGTGTGTGAAAGGCAGTGTGTCAGCGCTCCCTCAGTGTGTCAGTGTGTGAAACGCAGTGTGTCAGCGCTCCCTCAGTGTGTCAGTGTGTGAAAGGCAGTGTGTCAGCGCTCCCTCAGTGTGTGAAAGGCAGTGTGTCAGCGCTCCCTCAGTGTGTCAGTGTGTGAAAGGCAGTGTGTCAGCGCTCCCTCAGTGTCTCAGTGTGTGAAAGGCAGTGTGTCAGCGCTCACTCAGTGTGTCAGCGCTCCCTCAGTGTGTGAAAGGCAGTGTGTCAGCGCTCCCTCAGTGTGTGAAAGGCAGTGTGTCAGTGCTCCCTCAGTGTGTCAGTGTGTGAAAGGCAGTGTGTCAGCGCTCACTCAGTGTGTCAGTGTGTGAAAGGCAGTGTGTCAGCGCTGCCTCAGTGTCTGTGTCTGAAAGGCAGTGTGTCAGCGCTCCCTCAGTGTGTCAGTGTGTGAAAGGCAGTGTGTCAGCGCTCCCTCAGTGTGTCAGTGTGTGAAAGGCAGTGTGTCAGCGCTCCCTCGGTGTCTGTGTGTGAAAGGCAGTGTGTCAGCGCTCCCTCAGTGTGTCAGTGTGTGAAAGGCAGTGTGTCAGTGTGTGAAAGACAGTGTGTCAGCGCTCCCTCAGTGTGTCTGTGTGTGAAAGGCAGTGTGCCAGCGCTCCCTCAGTGTCAGTGTGTGAAAGGCAGTGTGTCAGCGCTCCCTCAGTGTGTCAGTGTGTGAAAGGCAGTGTGTCAGCGCTCCCTCAGTGTGTCAGTGTCTGAAAGGCAGTGTGTCAGCGCTCCCTCAGTGTGTCAGTGTCTGAAAGGCAGTGTGTCAGCGCTCCCTCAGTGTGTCAGTGTGTGAAAGGCAGTGTGTCAGCGCTCCCTCAGTGTGTCAGTGTGTGAAAGGCAGTGTGTCAGCGCTCCCTCAGTGTCTCAGTGTCTGAAAGGCAGTGTGTCAGCGCTCCCTCAGTGTGTCAGTGTGTGAAAGACAGTGTGTCAGCGCTCCCTCAGTGTCAGTTTGTGAAAGGCAGTGTGTCAGCGCTCCCTCAGTGTGTCAGTGTGTGAAAGGCAGTGTGTCAGCGCTGCCTCAGTGTGTCAGTGTGTGAAAGGCAGTGTGTCAGCGCTCCCTCAGTGTGTCAGTGTGTGAAAGGCAGTGTGTCAGCGCTCCCTCAGTGTGTGAAAGGCAGTGTGTCAGCGCTCCCTCAGTGTGTCAGTGTGTGAAAGGCAGTGTGTCAGCGCTCCCTCAGTGTGTGAAAGGCAGTGTGTCAGCGCTCCCTCAGTGTGTCAGTGTGTGAAAGGCAGTGTGTCAGCGCTCCCTCAGTGTGTCAGTGTGTGAAAGGCAGTGTGTCAGCGCTCCCTCAGTGTGTGAAAGGCAGTGTGTCAGCGCTCCCTCAGTGTGTCAGTGTGTGAAAGGCAGTGTGTCAGCGCTCTCTCAGTGTGTCTGTGTGTGAAAGGCAGTGTGTCAGCGCTCCCTCAGTGTCTGTGTGTGAAAGGCAGTGTGTCAGCGCTCCCTCAGTGTGTCTGTGTGTGAAAGGGAGTGTGTCAGTGTGTGAAAAGCAGTGTGTCAGCGCTCCCTCAGTGTGTCAGTGTGTGAAAGGCAGTGTGTCAGCGCTCCCTCAGTGTGTCAGTGTGTGAAAGGCAGTGTGTCAGCGCTCCCTCAGTGTGTCAGTGTGTGAAAAGCAGTGTGTCAGCGCTCCCTCAGTGTCAGTGTGTGAAAAGCAGTGCATCAGCGCTCCCTCAGTGTGTGAAAGGCAGTGCGTCAGCGCTCCCTCAGTGTGTCAGTGTGTGAAAGACAGTGTGTCAGCGCTCCCTCAGTGTCAGTTTGTGAAAGGCAGTGTGTCAGCGCTCCCTCAGTGTGTCAGTGTGTGAAAGGCAGTGTGTCAGCGCTGCCTCAGTGTGTCAGTGTGTGAAAGGCAGTGTGTCAGCGCTCCCTCACTGTGTCAGTGTGTGAAAGGCAGTGTGCCAGCGCTCCCTCAGTGTGTGAAAGGCAGTGTGTCAGCGCTCCCTCAGTGTGTGAAAGGCAGTGTGTCAGCGCTCCCTCAGTGTGTCAGTGTGTGAAAGGCAGTGTGTCAGCGCTCCCTCAGTGTGTCAGTGTGTGAAAGGCAGTGTGTCAGCGCTCACTCAGTGTGTCAGTGTGTGAAAGTCAGTCTTTCAGCGCTCCCTCAGTGTGTCAGTGTGTGAAAGGCAGTGTGTCAGCGCTCCCTCAGTGTGTCAGTGTGTGAAAGGCAGTGTGTCGGCGCTCTCTCAGTGTGTCTGTGTGTGAAAGGCAGTGTGTCAGCGCTCCCTCAGTGTCTGTGTGTGAAAGGCAGTGTGTCAGCGCTCCCTCAGTGTCTGTGTGTGAAAGGGAGTGTGTCAGCGCTCCCTCAGTGTGTCAGTGTGTGAAAAGCAGTGTGTCAGCGCTCCCTCAGTGTGTCAGTGTGTGAAAGGCAGTGTGTCAGCGCTCCCTCAGTGTCAGTGTGTGAAAAGCAGTGCGTCAGCGCTCCCTCAGTGTGTGAAAGGCAGTGTGCCAGCGCTCCCTCAGTGTGTCAGTGTGTGAAAGGCAGTGTGTCAGCGCTCCCTCAGTGTGTCAGTGTGTGAAAGGCAGTGTGTCAGCGCTCCCTCAGTGTCTCAGTGTGTGAAAGGCAGTGTGTCAGCGCTCACTCAGTGTGTCAGCGCTCCCTCAGTGTGTGAAAGGCAGTGTGTCAGCGCTCCCTCAGTGTGTGAAAGGCAGTGTGTCAGTGCTCCCTCAGTGTGTCAGTGTGTGAAAGGCAGTGTGTCAGCGCTGCCTCAGTGTCTGTGTCTGAAAGGCAGTGTGTCAGCGCTCCCTCAGTGTGTCAGTGTGTGAAAGGCAGTGTGTCAGCGCTCCCTCAGTGTGTCAGTGTGTGAAAGGCAGTGTGTCAGCGCTGCCTCAGTGTGTCAGTGTGTGAAAGGCAGTGTGTCAGTGTGTGAAAGGCAGTGTGTCAGCGCTCCCTCGGTGTCTGTGTGTGAAAGGCAGTGTGTCAGCGCTCCCTCAGTGTGTCAGTGTGTGAAAGGCAGTGTGTCAGTGTGTGAAAGACAGTGTGTCAGCGCTCCCTCAGTGTGTCTGTGTGTGAAAGGCAGTGTGTCAGCGCTCCCTCAGTGTGTCAGTGTCTGAAAGGCAGTGTGTCAGCGCTCACTCAGTGTGTCAGTGTCTGAAAGGCAGTGTGTCAGCGCTCCCTCAGTGTGTCAGTGTGTGAAAGGCAGTGTGTCAGCGCTCCCTCAGTGTCTCAGTGTCTGAAAGGCAGTGTGTCAGCGCTCCCTCAGTGTGTCAGTGTGTGAAAGGCAGTGTGTCAGCGCTGCCTCAGTGTGTCAGTGTGTGAAAGGCAGTGTGTCAGCGCTCCCTCAGTGTGTCAGTGTGTGAAAGGCAGTGTGTCAACGCTCCCTCAGTGTGTGAAAGGCAGTGTGTCAGCGCTCCCTCAGTGTGTGAAAGGCAGTGTGCCAGCGCTCCCTCAGTGTGTGAAAGGCAGTGTGCCAGCGCTCCCTCAGTGTGTGAAAGGCAGTGTGTCAGCGCTCCCTCAGTGTGTCAGTGTGTGAAAGGCACTGTGTCAGCGCTCCCTCAGTGTGTCAGTGTGTGAAAGGCAGTGTGTCAGCGCTCCCTCAGTGTGTCAGTGTGTGAAAGGCAGTGTGTCAGCGCTCACTCAGTGCGTTAAAGGCAGTGTGTCAGCGCTCCCTCAGTGTGTCAGTGTGTGAAAGGCAGTGTGTCAGCGCTCCCTCAGTGTCTCAGTGTGTGAAAGGCAGTGTGTCAGCGCTCCCTCAGTGTGTGAAAGGCAGTGTGTCAGCGCTCTCTCAGTGTGTCTGTGTGTGAAAGGCAGTGTGTCAGCGCTCCCTCAGTGTCTGTGTGTGAAAGGCAGTGTGTCAGCGCTCCCTCAGTGCCTGTGTGTGAAAGGGAGTGTGTCAGCGCTCCCTCAGTGTGTCAGTGTGTGAAAAGCAGTGTGTCAGCGCTCCCTCAGTGTGTCAGTGTGTGAAAGGCAGTGTGTCAGCGCTCCCTCAGTGTGTCAGTGTGTGAAAGGCAGTGTGTCAGCGCTCCCTCAGTGTGTCAGTGTGTGAAAAGCAGTGTGTCAGCGCTCCCTCAGTGTGTCAGTGTGTGAAAGGCAGTGTGTCAGCGCTCCCTCAGTGTCAGTGTGTGAAAAGCAGTGCGTCAGCGCTCCCTCAGTGTGTGAAAGGCAGTGTGTCAGCGCTCCCTCAGTGTGTGAAAGGCAGTGTGTCAGCGCTCCCTCGGTGTGTCAGTGTGTGAAAGGCAGTGTGTCAGCGCTCCCTCAGTGTCAGTGTGTGAAAGGCAGTGTGTCAGCGCTCCCTCAGTGTGTCTGTGTGTGAAAGGCAGTGTGCCAGCACTCCCTCAGTGTGTCAGTGTGTGAAAGGCAGTGTGTCAGCGCTCCCTCAGTGTCTCAGTGTGTGAAAGGCAGTGTGTCAGCGCTCACTCAGTGTGTCAGCGCTCCCTCAGTGTGTGAAAGGCAGTGTATCAGCGCTCCCTCAGTGTGTCAGTCTGTGAAAGGCAGTGTGTCAGCGCTCCCTCAGTGTGTCAGTGTGTGAAAGGCAGTGTGTCAGCGCTGCCTCAGTGTGTCAGTGTGTGAAAGGCAGTGTGTCAGCGCTCCCTCAGTGTGTCAGTGTCTGAAAGGCAGTGTGTCAGCGCTCCCTCAGTGTCTCAGTGTGTGAAAGGCAGTGTGTCAGCGCTCCCTCAGTGTGTCTGTGTGTGAAAGGCAGTGTGTCAGCGCTCCCTCAGTGTGTCAGTGTGTGAAAGGCAGTGTGTCAGCGCTCCCTCAGTGTGTCAGTGTGTGAAACGCAGTGTGTCAGCGCTCCCTCAGTGTGTCAGTGTGTGAAAGGCAGTGTGTCAGCGCTCCCTCAGTGTGTGAAAGGCAGTGTGTCAGCGCTCCCTCAGTGTGTCAGTGTGTGAAAGGCAGTGTGTCAGCGCTCCCTCAGTGTCTCAGTGTGTGAAAGGCAGTGTGTCAGCGCTCACTCAGTGTGTCAGCGCTCCCTCAGTGTGTGAAAGGCAGTGTGTCAGCGCTCCCTCAGTGTGTGAAAGGCAGTGTGTCAGTGCTCCCTCAGTGTGTCAGTGTGTGAAAGGCAGTGTGTCAGCGCTCACTCAGTGTGTCAGTGTGTGAAAGGCAGTGTGTCAGCGCTGCCTCAGTGTCTGTGTCTGAAAGGCAGTGTGTCAGCGCTCCCTCAGTGTGTCAGTGTGTGAAAGGCAGTGTGTCAGCGCTCCCTCAGTGTGTCAGTGTGTGAAAGGCAGTGTGTCAGCGCTCCCTCGGTGTCTGTGTGTGAAAGGCAGTGTGTCAGCGCTCCCTCAGTGTGTCAGTGTGTGAAAGGCAGTGTGTCAGTGTGTGAAAGACAGTGTGTCAGCGCTCCCTCAGTGTGTCTGTGTGTGAAAGGCAGTGTGCCAGCGCTCCCTCAGTGTCAGTGTGTGAAAGGCAGTGTGTCAGCGCTCCCTCAGTGTGTCAGTGTGTGAAAGGCAGTGTGTCAGCGCTCCCTCAGTGTGTCAGTGTCTGAAAGGCAGTGTGTCAGCGCTCCCTCAGTGTGTCAGTGTCTGAAAGGCAGTGTGTCAGCGCTCCCTCAGTGTGTCAGTGTGTGAAAGGCAGTGTGTCAGCGCTCCCTCAGTGTGTCAGTGTGTGAAAGGCAGTGTGTCAGCGCTCCCTCAGTGTCTCAGTGTCTGAAAGGCAGTGTGTCAGCGCTCCCTCAGTGTGTCAGTGTGTGAAAGACAGTGTGTCAGCGCTCCCTCAGTGTCAGTTTGTGAAAGGCAGTGTGTCAGCGCTCCCTCAGTGTGTCAGTGTGTGAAAGGCAGTGTGTCAGCGCTGCCTCAGTGTGTCAGTGTGTGAAAGGCAGTGTGTCAGCGCTCCCTCAGTGTGTCAGTGTGTGAAAGGCAGTGTGTCAGCGCTCCCTCAGTGTGTGAAAGGCAGTGTGTCAGCGCTCCCTCAGTGTGTCAGTGTGTGAAAGGCAGTGTGTCAGCGCTCCCTCAGTGTGTGAAAGGCAGTGTGTCAGCGCTCCCTCAGTGTGTCAGTGTGTGAAAGGCAGTGTGTCAGCGCTCCCTCAGTGTGTCAGTGTGTGAAAGGCAGTGTGTCAGCGCTCCCTCAGTGTGTGAAAGGCAGTGTGTCAGCGCTCCCTCAGTGTGTCAGTGTGTGAAAGGCAGTGTGTCAGCGCTCTCTCAGTGTGTCTGTGTGTGAAAGGCAGTGTGTCAGCGCTCCCTCAGTGTCTGTGTGTGAAAGGCAGTGTGTCAGCGCTCCCTCAGTGTGTCTGTGTGTGAAAGGGAGTGTGTCAGTGTGTGAAAAGCAGTGTGTCAGCGCTCCCTCAGTGTGTCAGTGTGTGAAAGGCAGTGTGTCAGCGCTCCCTCAGTGTGTCAGTGTGTGAAAGGCAGTGTGTCAGCGCTCCCTCAGTGTGTCAGTGTGTGAAAAGCAGTGTGTCAGCGCTCCCTCAGTGTCAGTGTGTGAAAAGCAGTGCATCAGCGCTCCCTCAGTGTGTGAAAGGCAGTGCGTCAGCGCTCCCTCAGTGTGTCAGTGTGTGAAAGGCAGTGTGTCAGCGCTCCCTCAGTGTGTCTGTGTCTGAAAGGCAGTGTGTCAGCGCTCCCTCAGTGTGTCAGTGTGTGAAAGGGAGTGTGTCAGCGCTCCCTCAGTGTCTCAGTGTGTGAAAAGCAGTGCGTCATCGCTCCCTCAGTGTGTGAAAGGCAGTGTGTCAGCGCTCCCTCAGTGTGTGAAAGGCAGTGTGTCAGCGCTCCCTCGGTGTGTCAGTGTGTGAAAGGCAGTGTGTCAGCGCTCCCTCAGTGTCTGTGTGTGAAAGGCAGTGTGTCAGCGCTCCCTCAGTGTGTCAGTGTGTGAAAGGCAGTGTGTCAGCGCTCCCTCAGTGTGTCTGTGTGTGAAAGGCAGTGTGCCAGCACTCCCTCAGTGTGTCAGTGTGTGAAAGGCAGTGTGTCAGCGCTCCCTCAGTGTGTCAGTGTGTGAAAGGCAGTGTGTCAGCGCTCCCTCAGTGTCTCAGTGTGTGAAAGGCAGTGTGTCAGCGCTCACTCAGTGTGTCAGCGCTCCCTCAGTCTGTGAAAGGCAGTGTGTCAGCGCTGCCTCAGTGTGTCAGTGTGTGAAAGGCAGTGTGTCAGCGCTCCCTCAGTGTCTCAGTGTGTGAAAGGCAGTGTGTCAGCGCTCCCTCAGTGTGTCTGTGTGTGAAAGGCAGTGTGTCAGCGCTCCCTCAGTGTGTCAGTGTGTGAAAGGCAGTGTGTCAGCGCTCCCTCAGTGTGTCAGTGTGTGAAAGGCAGTGTGTCAGCGCTCCCTCAGTGTGTCAGTGTGTGAAAGGCAGTGTGTCAGCGCTCACTCAGTGTGTTAGTGTGTGAAAGGCAGTGTGTCAGCGCTCCCTCAGTGTGTCAGTGTGTGAAAGGCAGTGTGTCAGCGCTCCCTCAGTGTGTGAAAGGCAGTGTGTCAGCGCTCCCTCAGTGTGTCAGTGTGTGAAAGGCAGTGTGTCAGCGCTCCCTCAGTGTGTGAAAGGCAGTGTGTCAGCGCTGCCTCAGTGTCTGTGTCTGAAAGGCAGTGTGTCAGCGCACCCTCAGTGTGTCAGTGTGTGAAAGGCAGTGTGTCAGCGCTGCCTCAGTGTGTCAGTGTATGAAAGGCAGTGTGTCAGCGCTCCCTCAGTGTGTCAGTGTGTGAAAGGCAGTGTGTCAGCGCTCCCTCAGTGTCTCAGTGTGTGAAAGGCAGTGTGTCAGCGCTCCCTCAGTGTGTCAGTGTGTGAAAGGCAGTGTGTCAGCGCTCCCTCAGTGTGTCAGTGTGTGAAAGGCAGTGTGTCAGCGCTCCCTCAGTGTGTGAAAGGCAGTGTGTCAGCGCTCCCTCAGTGTGTCAGTGTGTGAAAGGCAGTGTGTCAGCGCTCACTCAGTGTGTCAGTGTGTGAAAGGCAGTGTGTCAGCGCTGCCTCAGTGTCTGTGTCTGAAAGGCAGTGTGTCAGCGCTCCCTCAGTGTGTCAGTGTGTGAAAGGCAGTGTGTCAGCGCTCCCTCAGTGTCTGTGTGTGAAAGGCAGCGTGTCAGCGCTCCCTCAGTGTGTCAGTGTGTGAAAGGCAGTGTGTCAGCGCTCCCTCAGTGTGTCAGTGTGTGAAAGGCAGTGTGTCAGCGCTCCCTCAGTGTGTCAGTGTGTGAAAGGCAGTGTGTCAGCGCTCCCTCAGTGTCAGTGTGTGAAAAGCAGTGCATCAGCGCTCCCTCAGTGTGTGAAAGGCAGTGCGTCAGCGCTCCCTCAGTGTGTCAGTGTGTGAAAGGGAGTGTGTCAGCGCTCCCTCAGTGTCTCAGTGTGTGAAAAGCAGTGCGTCAGCGCTCCCTCAGTGTGTGAAAGGCAGTGTGTCAGCGCTCCCTCAGTGTGTGAAAGGCAGTGTGTCAGCGCTCCCTCAGTGTCTGTGTGTGAAAGGCAGTGTGTCAGCGCTCCCTCAGTGTGTCAGTGTGTGAAAGGCAGTGTGTCAGCGCTCCCTCAGTGTGTCTGTGTGTGAAAGGCAGTGTGCCAGCACTCCCTCAGTGTGTCAGTGTGTGAAAGGCAGTGTGTCAGCGCTCCCTCAGTGTCTCAGTGTGTGAAAGGCAGTGTGTCAGCGCTCACTCAGTGTGTCAGCGCTCCCTCAGTCTGTGAAAGGCAGTGTGTCAGCGCTCCCTCAGTGTGTCAGTGTGTGAAAGGCAGTGTGTCAGCGCTGCCTCAGTGTGTCAGTGTGTGAAAGGCAGTGTGTCAGCGCTCCCTCAGTGTCTCAGTGTGTGAAAGGCAGTGTGTCAGCGCTCCCTCAGTGTGTCTGTGTGTGAAAGGCAGTGTGTCAGCGCTCCCTCAGTGTGTCAGTGTGTGAAAGGCAGTGTGTCAGCGCTCCCTCAGTGTGTCAGTGTGTGAAAGGCAGTGTGTCAGCGCTCCCTCAGTGTGTCAGTGTGTGAAAGGCAGTGTGTCAGCGCTCCCTCAGTGTGTGAAAGGCAGTGTGTCAGCGCTCCCTCAGTGTGTCAGTGTGTGAAAGGCAGTGTGTCAGCGCTCACTCAGTGTGTCAGTGTGTGAAAGGCAGTGTGTCAGCGCTGCCTCAGTGTCTGTGTCTGAAAGGCAGTGTGTCAGCGCTCCCTCAGTGTGTCAGTGTGTGAAAGGCAGTGTGTCAGCGCTCCCTCAGTGTGTCAGTGTGTGAAAGGCAGTGTGTCAGCGCTCCCTCAGTGTGTCAGTGTGTGAAAGGCAGTGTGTCAGCGCTCCCTCAGTGTCTGTGTGTGAAAGGCAGCGTGTCAGCGCTCCCTCAGTGTGTCAGTGTGTGAAAGGCAGTGTGTCAGCGCTCCCTTAGTGTGTCAGTGTGTGAAAGGCAGTGTGTCAGCGCTCCCTCAGTGTGTCAGTGTGTCAAAGGCAGTGTGTCAGCGCTCCCTCAGTGTCTCAGTGTGTGAAAGGCAGTGTGTCAGCGCTCCCTCAGTGTGTCTGTGTGTGAAAGGCAGTGTGTCAGCGCTCCCTCAGTGTCTGTGTGTGAAAGGCAGTGTGTCAGCGCTCCCTCAGTGTGTCAGTGTGTGAAAGGCAGTGTGTCAGCGCTCCCTCAGTGTTTCTGTGTGTGAAAGGCAGTGTGCCAGCACTCCCTCAGTGTGTCAGTGTGTGAAAGGCAGTGTGTCAGTGCTCCCTCAGTGTGTCAGTGTGTGAAAGGTAGTGTGTCAGCGCTCCCTCAGTGTCTCAGTGTGTGAAAGGCAGTGTGTCAGCGCTCACTCAGTGTGTCAGCGCTCCCTCAGTGTGTGAAAGGCAGTGTATCAGCGCTCCCTCAGTGTGTCAGTCTGTGAAAGGCAGTGTGTCAGCGCTCCCTCAGTGTGTCAGTGTGTGAAAGGCAGTGTGTCAGCGCTGCCTCAGTGTGTCAGTGTGTGAAAGGCAGTGTGTCAGCGCTCCCTCAGTGTCTCAGTGTCTGAAAGGCAGTGTGTCAGCGCTCCCTCAGTGTGTCAGTGTGTGAAAGGCAGTGTGTCAGCGCTCCCTCAGTGTCTCAGTGTGTGAAAGGCAGTGTGTCAGCGCTCACTCAGTGTGTCAGCGCTCCCTCAGTGTGTGAAAGGCAGTGTGTCAGCGCTCACTCAGTGTGTCAGCGCTCCCTCAGTGTGTGAAAGGCAGTGTATCAGCGCTCCCTCAGTGTGTCAGTCTGTGAAAGGCAGTGTGTCAGCGCTCCCTCAGTGTGTCAGTGTGTGAAAGGCAGTGTGTCAGCGCTGCCTCAGTGTGTCAGTGTGTGAAAGGCAGTGTGTCAGCGCTCCCTCAGTGTGTCAGTGTGTGAAAGGCAGTGTGTCAGCGCTCCCTCAGTGTGTCAGTGTGTGAAAGGCAGTGTGTCAGCGCTCCCTCAGTGTGTCAGTGTGTGAAAGGCAGTGTGTCAGCGCTCCCTCAGTGTGTCAGTGTGTGAAAGGCAGTTTGTCTGCGCTCCCTCAGTGTGTGAAAGGCAGTGTGTCAGCGCTCCCTCAGTGCGTCAGTGTGTGAAAGGCAGTGTGTCAGCGCTCCCTCAGTGTCTCAGTGTGTGAAAGGCAGTGTGTCAGCGCTCACTCAGTGTGTCAGCGCTCCCTCAGTGTGTGAAAGGCAGTGTGTCAGCGCTCCCTCAGTGTGTGAAAGGCAGTGTGTCAGTGCTCCCTCAGTGTGCCAGTGTGTGAAAGGCAGTGTGTCAGCGCTCACTCAGTGTGTCAGTGTGTGAAAGGCAGTGTGTCAGCGTTGCCTCAGTGTCTGTGTCTGAAAGGCAGTGTGTCAGCGCTCCCTCAGTGTGTCAGTGTGTGAAAGGCAGTGTGTCAGCGCTCCCTCAGTGTGTCAGTGTGTGAAAGGCAGTGTGTCAGCGCTCCCTCGGTGTCTGTGTGTGAAAGGCAGTGTGTCAGCGCTCCCTCAGTGTGTCAGTGTGTGAAAGGCAGTGTGTCAGTGTGTGAAAGACAGTGTGTCAGTGCTCCCTCAGTGTGTCTGTGTGTGAAAGGCAGTGTGTCAGCGCTCCCTCAGTGTGTCAGTGTGTGAAAGGCAGTGTGTCAGTGTGTGAAAGACAGTGTGTCAGCGCTCCCTCAGTGTGTCTGTGTGTGAAAGACAGTGTGTCAGCGCTCCCTCAGTGTGTCAGTGTGTGAAAGGCAGTGTGTCAGCGCTCCCTCAGTGTCAGTGTGTGAAAGGCAGTGTGTCAGCGCTCCCTCAGTGTGTCAGTGTCTGAAAGGCAGTGTGTCAGCGCTCCCTCAGTGTGTCAGTGTCTGAAAGGCAGTGTGTCAGCGCTCCCTCAGTGTGTCAGTGTGTGAAAGGCAGTGCGTCAGCGCTCCCTCAGTGTGTGAAAGGCAGTGTGTCAGCGCTCCCTCAGTGTGTGAAAGGCAGTGTGTCAGCGCTCCCTCGGTGTGTCAGTGTGTGAAAGGCAGTGTGTCAGCGCTCCCTCAGTGTCTGTGTGTGAAAGGCAGTGTGTCAGCGCTCCCTCAGTGTGTCAGTGTGTGAAAGGCAGTGTGTCAGCGCTCCCTCAGTGTGTCTGTGTGTGAAAGGCAGTGTGCCAGCACTCCCTCAGTGTGTCAGTGTGTGAAAGGCAGTGTGTCAGCGCTCCCTCAGTGTCTCAGTGTGTGAAAGGCAGTGTGTCAGCGCTCACTCAGTGTGTCAGCGCTCCCTCAGTCTGTGAAAGGCAGTGTGTCAGCGCTCCCTCAGTGTGTCAGTGTGTGAAAGGCAGTGTGTCAGCGCTGCCTCAGTGTGTCAGTGTGTGAAAGGCAGTGTGTCAGCGCTCCCTCAGTGTCTCAGTGTGTGAAAGGCAGTGTGTCAGCGCTCCCTCAGTGTGTCTGTGTGTGAAAGGCAGTGTGTCAGCGCTCCCTCAGTGTGTCAGTGTGTGAAAGGCAGTGTGTCAGCGCTCCCTCAGTGTGTCAGTGTGTGAAAGGCAGTGTGTCAGCGCTCCCTCAGTGTGTCAGTGTGTGAAAGGCAGTGTGTCAGCGCTCCCTCAGTGTGTGAAAGGCAGTGTGTCAGCGCTCCCTCAGTGTGTCAGTGTGTGAAAGGCAGTGTGTCAGCGCTCACTCAGTGTGTCAGTGTGTGAAAGGCAGTGTGTCAGCGCTGCCTCAGTGTCTGTGTCTGAAAGGCAGTGTGTCAGTGTGTGAAAGGCAGTGTGTCAGCGCACCCTCAGTGTGTCAGTGTGTGAAAGGCAGTGTGTCAGCGCTGCCTCAGTGTGTCAGTGTGTGAAAGGCAGTGTGTCAGCGCTCCCTCAGTGTGTCAGTGTGTGAAAGGCAGTGTGTCAGCGCTCCCTCAGTGTCTCAGTGTGTGAAAGGCAGTGTGTCAGCGCTCACTCAGTGTGTCAGCGCTCCCTCAGTCTGTGAAAGGCAGTGTGTCAGCGCACCCTCAGTGTGTCAGTGTGTGAAAGGCATTGTGTCAGCCCTCCCTCAGTGTGTCAGTGTGTGAAAGGCAGTGTGTCAGCGCTCCCTCAGTGTGTCAGTGTGTGAAAGGCAGTGTGTCAGCGCTCCCTCAGTGTGTGAAAGGCAGTGTGTCAGCGCTCCCTCAGTGTGTCAGTGTGTGAAAGGCAGTGTGTCAGCGCTCACTCAGTGTGTCAGTGTGTGAAAGGCAGTGTGTCAGCGCTGCCTCAGTGTCTGTGTCTGAAAGGCAGTGTGTCAGCGCTCCCTCAGTGTGTCAGTGTGTGAAAGGCAGTGTGTCAGCGCTCCCTCAGTGTGTCAGTGTGTGAAAGGCAGTGTGTCAGCGCTCCCTCAGTGTGTCAGTGTGTGAAAGGCAGTGTGTCAGCGCTCCCTCAGTGTCTGTGTGTGAAAGGCAGCGTGTCAGCGCTCCCTCAGTGTGTCAGTGTGTGAAAGGCAGTGTGTCAGCACTCCCTCAGTGTGTCAGTGTGTGAAAGGCAGTGTGTCAGCGCTCCCTCAGTGTGTCAGTGTGTGAAAGGCAGTGTGTCAGCGCTCCCTCAGTGTCTCAGTGTGTGAAAGGCAGTGTGTCAGCGCTCCCTCAGTGTGTCTGTGTGTGAAAGGCAGTGTGTCAGCGCTCCCTCAGTGTCTGTGTGTGAAAGGCAGTGTGTCAGCGCTCCCTCAGTGTGTCAGTGTGTGAAAGGCAGTGTGTCAGCGCTCCCTCAGTGTTTCTGTGTGTGAAAGGCAGTGTGCCAGCACTCCCTCAGTGTGTCAGTGTGTGAAAGGCAGTGTGTCAGTGCTCCCTCAGTGTGTCAGTGTGTGAAAGGTAGTGTGTCAGCGCTCCCTCAGTGTCTCAGTGTGTGAAAGGCAGTGTGTCAGCGCTCACTCAGTGTGTCAGCGCTCCCTCAGTGTGTGAAAGGCAGTGTATCAGCGCTCCCTCAGTGTGTCAGTCTGTGAAAGGCAGTGTGTCAGCGCTCCCTCAGTGTGTCAGTGTGTGAAAGGCAGTGTGTCAGCGCTGCCTCAGTGTGTCAGTGTGTGAAAGGCAGTGTGTCAGCGCTCCCTCAGTGTCTCAGTGTCTGAAAGGCAGTGTGTCAGCGCTCCCTCAGTGTGTCAGTGTGTGAAAGGCAGTGTGTCAGCGCTCCCTCAGTGTCTCAGTGTGTGAAAGGCAGTGTGTCAGCGCTCACTCAGTGTGTCAGCGCTCCCTCAGTGTGTGAAAGGCAGTGTGTCAGCGCTCACTCAGTGTGTCAGCGCTCCCTCAGTGTGTGAAAGGCAGTGTATCAGCGCTCCCTCAGTGTGTCAGTCTGTGAAAGGCAGTGTGTCAGCGCTCCCTCAGTGTGTCAGTGTGTGAAAGGCAGTGTGTCAGCGCTGCCTCAGTGTGTCAGTGTGTGAAAGGCAGTGTGTCAGCGCTCCCTCAGTGTGTCAGTGTGTGAAAGGCAGTGTGTCAGCGCTCCCTCAGTGTGTCAGTGTGTGAAAGGCAGTGTGTCAGCGCTCCCTCAGTGTGTCAGTGTGTGAAAGGCAGTGTGTCAGCGCTCCCTCAGTGTGTCAGTGTGTGAAAGGCAGTTTGTCTGCGCTCCCTCAGTGTGTGAAAGGCAGTGTGTCAGCGCTCCCTCAGTGCGTCAGTGTGTGAAAGGCAGTGTGTCAGCGCTCCCTCAGTGTCTCAGTGTGTGAAAGGCAGTGTGTCAGCGCTCACTCAGTGTGTCAGCGCTCCCTCAGTGTGTGAAAGGCAGTGTGTCAGCGCTCCCTCAGTGTGTGAAAGGCAGTGTGTCAGTGCTCCCTCAGTGTGTCAGTGTGTGAAAGGCAGTGTGTCAGCGCTCACTCAGTGTGTCAGTGTGTGAAAGGCAGTGTGTCAGCGTTGCCTCAGTGTCTGTGTCTGAAAGGCAGTGTGTCAGCGCTCCCTCAGTGTGTCAGTGTGTGAAAGGCAGTGTGTCAGCGCTCCCTCAGTGTGTCAGTGTGTGAAAGGCAGTGTGTCAGCGCTCCCTCGGTGTCTGTGTGTGAAAGGCAGTGTGTCAGCGCTCCCTCAGTGTGTCAGTGTGTGAAAGGCAGTGTGTCAGTGTGTGAAAGACAGTGTGTCAGCGCTCCCTCAGTGTGTCTGTGTGTGAAAGGCAGTGTGTCAGCGCTCCCTCAGTGTGTCAGTGTGTGAAAGGCAGTGTGTCAGTGTGTGAAAGACAGTGTGTCAGCGCTCCCTCAGTGTGTCTGTGTGTGAAAGACAGTGTGTCAGCGCTCCCTCAGTGTGTCAGTGTGTGAAAGGCAGTGTGTCAGCGCTCCCTCAGTGTCAGTGTGTGAAAGGCAGTGTGTCAGCGCTCCCTCAGTGTGTCAGTGTCTGAAAGGCAGTGTGTCAGCGCTCCCTCAGTGTGTCAGTGTCTGAAAGGCAGTGTGTCAGCGCTCCCTCAGTGTGTCAGTGTGTGAAAGGCAGTGTGTCAGCGCTCCCTCAGTGTCAGTGTGTGAAAGGCAGTGTGTCAGCGCTCCCTCAGTGTGTCAGTGTCTGAAAGGCAGTGTGTCAGCGCTCCCTCAGTGTGTCAGTGTCTGAAAGGCAGTGTGTCAGCGCTCCCTCAGTGTGTCAGTGTGTGAAAGGCAGTGTGTCAGCGCTCCCTCAGTGTGTCAGTGTGTGAAAGGCAGTGTGTCAGCGCTCCCTCAGTGTCTCAGTGTCTGAAAGGCAGTGTGTCAGCGCTCCCTCAGTGTGTCAGTGTGTGAAAGGCAGTGTGTCAGCGCTCCCTCAGTGTGTCAGTGTGTGAAAGGCAGTGTGTCAGCGCTCCCTCAGTGTCAGTTTGTGAAAGGCAGTGTGTCAGCGCTCCCTCAGTGTGTCAGTGTGTGAAAGGCAGTGTGTCAGCGCTGCCTCAGTGTGTCAGTGTGTGAAAGGCAGTGTGTCAGCGCTCCCTCAGTGTGTCAGTGTGTGAAAGGCAGTGTGTCAGCGCTCCCTCAGTGTGTGAAAGGCAGTGTGTCAGCGCTCCCTCAGTGTGTCAGTGTGTGAAAGGCACTGTGTCAGCGCTCCCTCAGTGTGTCTGTGTGTGAAAGGCAGTGTGTCAGCGCTCCCTCAGTGTGTCAGTGTGTGAAAGGCAGTGTGTCAGCGCTCCCTCAGTGTGTCAGTGTGTGAAAGGCAGTGTGTCAGCGCTCCCTCAGTGTGTCAGTGTGTGAAAGGCAGTGTGTCAGCGCTCCCTCAGTGTGTCAGTGTGTGAAAGGCAGTGTGTCAGCGCTCTCTCAGTGTGTCTGTGTGTGAAAGGCAGTGTGTCAGCGCTCCCTCAGTGTCTGTGTGTGAAAGGCAGTGTGTCAGCGCTCCCTCAGTGTCTGTGTGTGAAAGGCAGTGTGTCAGCGCTGCCTCAGTGTGTCAGTGTGCGAAAGGCAGTGTGTCAGCGCTCCCTCAGTGTGTCAGTGTGTGAAAAGCAGTGTGTCAGCGCTCCCTCAGTGTGTCAGTGTGTGAAAGGCAGTGTGTCAGCGCTCCCTCAGTGTGTCAGTGTGTGAAAGGCAGTGTATCAGCGCTCCCTCAGTGTGTGAAAGGCAGTGCGTCAGCGCTCCCTCAGTGTGTCAGTGTGTGAAAGGGAGTGTGTCAGCGCTCCCTCAGTGTCTCAGTGTGTGAAAAGCAGTGCGTCAGCGCTCCCTCAGTGTGTGAAAGGCAGTGTGTCAGCGCTCCCTCAGTGTGTGAAAGGCAGTGTGTCAGCGCTCCCTCAGTGTGTCAGTGTGTGAAAGGCAGTGTGTCAGCGCTCTCTCAGTGTGTCTGTGTGTGAAAGGCAGTGTGTCAGCGCTCCCTCAGTGTCTGTGTGTGAAAGGCAGTGTGTCAGCGCTCCCTCAGTGTCTGTGTGTGAAAGGGAGTGTGTCAGCGCTCCCTCAGTGTGTCAGTGTGTGAAAAGCAGTGTGTCAGCGCTCCCTCAGTGTGTCAGTGTGTGAAAGGCAGTGTGTCAGCGCTCCCTCAGTGTGTCAGTGTGTGAAAGGCAGTGTGTCAGCGCTCCCTCAGTGTCTGTGTGTGAAAGGCAGCGTGTCAGCGCTCCCTCAGTGTGTCAGTGTGTGAAAGGCAGTGTGTCAGCGCTCCCTCAGTGTGTCAGTGTGTGAAAGGCAGTGTGTCAGCGCTCCCTCAGTGTGTCAGTGTGTGAAAGGCAGTGTGTCAGCGCTCCCTCAGTGTCTCAGTGTGTGAAAGGCAGTGTGTCAGCGCTCCCTCAGTGTGTCTGTGTGTGAAAGGCAGTGTGTCAGCGCTCCCTCAGTGTCTGTGTGTGAAAGGCAGTGTGTCAGCGCTCCCTCAGTGTGTCAGTGTGTGAAAGGCAGTGTGTCAGCGCTCCCTCAGTGTGTCTGTGTGTGAAAGGCAGTGTGCCAGCACTCCCTCAGTGTGTCAGTGTGTGAAAGGCAGTGTGTCAGTGCTCCCTCAGTGTGTCAGTGTGTGAAAGGCAGTGTGTCAGCGCTCCCTCAGTGTCTCAGTGTGTGAAAGGCAGTGTGTCAGCGCTCACTCAGTGTGTCAGCGCTCCCTCAGTGTGTGAAAGGCAGTGTATCAGCGCTCCCTCAGTGTGTCAGTCTGTGAAAGGCAGTGTGTCAGCGCTGCCTCAGTGTGTCAGTCTGTGAAAGGCAGTGTGTCAGCGCTGCCTCAGTGTGTCAGTGTGTGAAAGGCAGTGTGTCAGCGCTCCCTCAGTGTGTCAGTGTGTGAAAGGCAGTGTGTCAGCGCTCCCTCAGTGTGTCAGTGTGTGAAAGGCAGTGTGTCAGCGCTCCCTCAGTGTGTCAGTGTGTGAAAGGCAGTGTGTCAGCGCTCCCTCAGTGTGTCAGTGTGTGAAAGGCAGTGTGTCAGCGCTCCCTCAGTGTGTGAAAGGCAGTGTGTCAGCGCTCCCTCAGTGTGTCAGTGTGTGAAAGGCAGTGTGTCAGCGCTCCCTCAGTGTCTCAGTGTGTGAAAGGCAGTGTGTCAGCGCTCACTCAGTGTGTCAGCGCTCCCTCAGTGTGTGAAAGGCAGTGTGTCAGCGCTCACTCAGTGTGTCAGCGCTCCCTCAGTGTGTGAAAGGCAGTGTATCAGCGCTCCCTCAGTGTGTCAGTCTGTGAAAGGCAGTGTGTCAGCGCTCCCTCAGTGTGTCAGTGTGTGAAAGGCAGTGTGTCAGCGCTGCCTCAGTGTGTCAGTGTGTGAAAGGCAGTGTGTCAGCGCTCCCTCAGTGTGTCAGTGTGTGAAAGGCAGTGTGTCAGCGCTCCCTCAGTGTGTCAGTGTGTGAAAGGCAGTGTGTCAGCGCTCCCTCAGTGTGTCAGTGTGTGAAAGGCAGTGTGTCAGCGCTCCCTCAGTGTGTCAGTGTGTGAAAGGCAGTTTGTCAGCGCTCCCTCAGTGTGTGAAAGGCAGTGTGTCAGCGCTCCCTCAGTGTGTCAGTGTGTGAAAGGCAGTGTGTCAGCGCTCCCTCAGTGTCTCAGTGTGTGAAAGGCAGTGTGTCAGCGCTCACTCAGTGTGTCAGCGCTCCCTCAGTGTGTGAAAGGCAGTGTGTCAGCGCTCCCTCAGTGTGTGAAAGGCAGTGTGTCAGTGCTCCCTCAGTGTGTCAGTGTGTGAAAGGCAGTGTGTCAGCGCTCACTCAGTGTGTCAGTGTGTGAAAGGCAGTGTGTCAGCGCTGCCTCAGTGTCTGTGTCTGAAAGGCAGTGTGTCAGCGCGACCTCAGTGTGTCAGTGTGTGAAAGGCAGTGTGTCAGCGCTCGCTCAGTGTGTCAGTGTGTGAAAGGCAGTGTGTCAGCGCTCCCTCGGTGTCTGTGTGTGAAAGGCAGTGTGTCAGCGCTCCCTCAGTGTGTCAGTGTGTGAAAGGCAGTGTGTCAGTGTGTGAAAGACAGTGTGTCAACGCTCCCTCAGTGTGTCTGTGTGTGAAAGGCAGTGTGTCAGCGCTCCCTCAGTGTGTCAGTGTGTGAAAGGCAGTGTGTCAGTGTGTGAAAGACAGTGTGTCAGCGCTCCCTCAGTGTGTCTGTGTGTGAAAGACAGTGTGTCAGCGCTCCCTCAGTGTGTCAGTGTGTGAAAGGCAGTGTGTCAGCGCTCCCTCAGTGTCAGTGTGTGAAAGGCAGTGTGTCAGCGCTCCCTCAGTGTGTCAGTGTCTGAAAGGCAGTGTGTCAGCGCTCCCTCAGTGTGTCAGTGTCTGAAAGGCAGTGTGTCAGCGCTCCCTCAGTGTGTCAGTGTGTGAAAGGCAGTGTGTCAGCGCTCCCTCAGTGTCAGTGTGTGAAAGGCAGTGTGTCAGCGCTCCCTCAGTGTGTCAGTGTCTGAAAGGCAGTGTGTCAGCGCTCCCTCAGTGTGTCAGTGTCTGAAAGGCAGTGTGTCAGCGCTCCCTCAGTGTGTCAGTGTGTGAAAGGCAGTGTGTCAGCGCTCCCTCAGTGTGTCAGTGTGTGAAAGGCAGTGTGTCAGCGCTCCCTCAGTGTCTCAGTGTCTGAAAGGCAGTGTGTCAGCGCTCCCTCAGTGTGTCAGTGTGTGAAAGGCAGTGTGTCAGCGCTCCCTCAGTGTGTCAGTGTGTGAAAGGCAGTGTGTCAGCGCTCCCTCAGTGTCAGTTTGTGAAAGGCAGTGTGTCAGCGCTCCCTCAGTGTGTCAGTGTGTGAAAGGCAGTGTGTCAGCGCTGCCTCAGTGTGTCAGTGTGTGAAAGGCAGTGTGTCAGCGCTCCCTCAGTGTGTCAGTGTGTGAAAGGCAGTGTGTCAGCGCTCCCTCAGTGTGTGAAAGGCAGTGTGTCAGCGCTCCCTCAGTGTGTCAGTGTGTGAAAGGCACTGTGTCAGCGCTCCCTCAGTGTGTCTGTGTGTGAAAGGCAGTGTGTCAGCGCTCCCTCAGTGTGTCAGTGTGTGAAAGGCAGTGTGTCAGCGCTCCCTCAGTGTGTCAGTGTGTGAAAGGCAGTGTGTCAGCGCTCCCTCAGTGTGTCAGTGTGTGAAAGGCAGTGTGTCAGCGCTCCCTCAGTGTGTCAGTGTGTGAAAGGCAGTGTGTCAGCGCTCTCTCAGTGTGTCTGTGTGTGAAAGGCAGTGTGTCAGCGCTCCCTCAGTGTCTGTGTGTGAAAGGCAGTGTGTCAGCGCTCCCTCAGTGTCTGTGTGTGAAAGGGAGTGTGTCAGCGCTCCCTCAGTGTGTCAGTGTGTGAAAAGCAGTGTGTCAGCGCTCCCTCAGTGTGTCAGTGTGTGAAAGGCAGTGTGTCAGCGCTCCCTCAGTGTGTCAGTGTGTGAAAGGCAGTGTGTCAGCGCTCCCTCAGTGTGTCAGTGTGTGAAAGGCAGTGTGTCAGCGCTCCCTCAGTGTGTCAGTGTGTGAAAAGCAGTGTGTCAGCGCTCACTCAGTGTGTCAGTGTGTGAAAGGCAGTGTGTCAGCGCTCCCTCAGTGTCAGTGTGTGAAAAGCAGTGCATCAGCGCTCCCTCAGTGTGTGAAAGGCAGTGCGTCAGCGCTCCCTCAGTGTGTCAGTGTGTGAAAGGGAGTGTGTCAGCGCTCCCTCAGTGTCTCAGTGTGTGAAAAGCAGTGCGTCAGCGCTCCCTCAGTGTGTGAAAGGCAGTGTGTCAGCGCTCCCTCAGTGTGTGAAAGGCAGTGTGTCAGCGCTCCCTCGGTGTGTCAGTGTGTGAAAGGCAGTGTGTCAGCGCTCCCTCAGTGTCTGTGTGTGAAAGGCAGTGTGTCAGCGCTCCCTCAGTGTATCAGTGTGTGAACGGCAGTGTGTCAGCGCTCCCTCAGTGTGTCTGCGTGTGAAAGGCAGTGTGCCAGCACTCCCTCAGTGTGTCAGTGTGTGAAAGGCAGTGTGTCAGCGCTCCCTCAGTGTGTCAGTGTGTGAAAGGCAGTGTGTCAGCGCTCCCTCAGTGTCTCAGTGTGTGAAAGGCAGTGTGTCAGCGCTCACTCAGTGTGTCAGCGCTCCCTCAGTCTGTGAAAGGCAGTGTGTCAGTGCTCCCTCAGTGTGTCAGTGTGTGAAAGGCAGTGTGTCAGCGCTGCCTCAGTGTGTCAGTGTGTGAAAGGCAGTGTGTCAGCGCTCCCTCAGTGTGTCAGTGTGTGAAAGGCAGTGTGTCAGCGCTCCCTCAGTGTCTCAGTGTGTGAAAGGCAGTGTGTCAGCGCTCCCTCAGTGTGTCTGTGTGTGAAAGGCAGTGTGTCAGCGCTCCCTCAGTGTGTCAGTGTGTGAAAGGCAGTGTGTCAGCGCTCCCTCAGTGTGTCAGTGTGTGAAAGGCAGTGTGTCAGCGCTCCCTCAGTGTGTGAAAGGCAGTGTGTCAGCTCTCCCTCAGTGTGTCAGTGTGTGAAAGGCAGTGTGTCAGCGCTCACTCAGTGTGTCAGTGTGTGAAAGGCAGTGTGTCAGCGCTGCCTCAGTGTGTCAGTGTGTGAAAGGCAGTGTGTCAGCGCTCCCTCAGTGTGTCAGTGTGTGAAAGGCAGTGTGTCAGCGCTCCCTCAGTGTCTCAGTGTGTGAAAGGCAGTGTGTCAGCGCACCCTCAGTGTGTCAGTGTGTGAAAGGCAGTGTGTCAGTGCTGCCTCAGTGTGTCAGTGTGTGAAAGGCAGTGTGTCAGCGCTCCCTCAGTGTGTCAGTGTGTGAAAGGCAGTGTGTCAGCGCTCCCTCAGTGTCTCAGTGTGAGAAAGGCAGTGTGTCAGCGCTCCCTCAGTGTGTCTGTGTGTGAAAGGCAGTGTGTCAGCGCTCCCTCAGTGTGTCAGTGTGTGAAAGGCAGTGTGTCAGCGCTCCCTCAGTGTGTCAGTGTGTGAAAGGCAGTGTGTCAGCGCTCCCTCAGTGTGTCAGTGTGTGAAAGGCAGTGTGTCAGCGCTCCCTCAGTGTGTGAAAGGCAGTGTGTCAGCGCTCCCTCAGTGTGTCAGTGTGTGAAAGGCAGTGTGTCAGCGCTCCCTCAGTGTGTCAGTGTGTGAAAGGCAGTGTGTCAGCGCTCCCTCAGTGTGTCAGTGTGTGAAAGGCAGTGTGTCAGCGCTCCCTCAGTGTCTCAGTGTGTGAAAGGCAGTGTGTCAGCGCTCACTCAGTGTGTCAGCGCTCCCTCAGTGTGTGAAAGGCAGTGTGTCAGCGCTCCCTCAGTGTGTGAAAGGCAGTGTGTCAGTGCTCCCTCAGTGTGTCAGTGTGTGAAAGGCAGTGTGTCAGCGCTCACTCAGTGTGTCAGTGTGTGAAAGGCAGTGTGTCAGCGCTGCCTCAGTGTCTGTGTCTGAAAGGCAGTGTGTCAGCGCTCCCTCAGTGTGTCAGTGTGTGAAAGGCAGTGTGTCAGCGCTCCCTCAGTGTGTCAGTGTGTGAAAGGCAGTGTGTCAGCGCTCCCTCGGTGTCTGTGTGTGAAAGGCAGTGTGTCAGCGCTCCCTCAGTGTGTCAGTGTGTGAAAGGCAGTGTGTCAGTGTGTGAAAGACAGTGTGTCAGCGCTCCCTCAGTGTGTCTGTGTGTGAAAGACAGTGTGTCAGCGCTCCCTCAGTGTGTCAGTGTGTGAAAGGCAGTGTGTCAGCGCTCCCTCAGTGTCAGTGTGTGAAAGGCAGTGTGTCAGCGCTCCCTCAGTGTGTCAGTGTCTGAAAGGCAGTGTGTCAGCGCTCCCTCAGTGTGTCAGTGTCTGAAAGGCAGTGTGTCAGCGCTCCCTCAGTGTGTCAGTGTGTGAAAGGCAGTGTGTCAGCGCTCCCTCAGTGTCAGTGTGTGAAAGGCAGTGTGTCAGCGCTCCCTCAGTGTGTCAGTGTCTGAAAGGCAGTGTGTCAGCGCTCCCTCAGTGTGTCAGTGTCTGAAAGGCAGTGTGTCAGCGCTCCCTCAGTGTGTCAGTGTGTGAAAGGCAGTGTGTCAGCGCTCCCTCAGTGTGTCAGTGTGTGAAAGGCAGTGTGTCAGCGCTCCCTCAGTGTCTCAGTGTCTGAAAGGCAGTGTGTCAGCGCTCCCTCAGTGTGTCAGTGTGTGAAAGGCAGTGTGTCAGCGCTCCCTCAGTGTGTCAGTGTGTGAAAGGCAGTGTGTCAGCGCTCCCTCAGTGTCAGTTTGTGAAAGGCAGTGTGTCAGCGCTCCCTCAGTGTGTCAGTGTGTGAAAGGCAGTGTGTCAGCGCTGCCTCAGTGTGTCAGTGTGTGAAAGGCAGTGTGTCAGCGCTCCCTCAGTGTGTCAGTGTGTGAAAGGCAGTGTGTCAGCGCTCCCTCAGTGTGTGAAAGGCAGTGTGTCAGCGCTCCCTCAGTGTGTCAGTGTGTGAAAGGCACTGTGCCAGCGCTCCCTCAGTGTGTCTGTGTGTGAAAGGCAGTGTGTCAGCGCTCCCTCAGTGTGTCAGTGTGTGAAAGGCAGTGTGTCAGCGCTCCCTCAGTGTGTCAGTGTGTGAAAGGCAGTGTGTCAGCGCTCCCTCAGTGTGTCAGTGTGTGAAAGGCAGTGTGTCAGCGCTCCCTCAGTGTGTCAGTGTGTGAAAGGCAGTGTGTCAGCGCTCTCTCAGTGTGTCTGTGTGTGAAAGGCAGTGTGTCAGCGCTCCCTCAGTGTCTGTGTGTGAAAGGCAGTGTGTCAGCGCTCCCTCAGTGTCTGTGTGTGAAAGGGAGTGTGTCAGCGCTCCCTCAGTGTGTCAGTGTGTGAAAAGCAGTGTGTCAGCGCTCCCTCAGTGTGTCAGTGTGTGAAAGGCAGTGTGTCAGCGCTCCCTCAGTGTGTCAGTGTGTGAAAGGCAGTGTGTCAGCGCTCCCTCAGTGTGTCAGTGTGTGAAAAGCAGTGTGTCAGCGCTCCCTCAGTGTGTCAGTGTGTGAAAGGCAGTGTGTCAGCGCTCCCTCAGTGTCAGTGTGTGAAAAGCAGTGCATCAGCGCTCCCTCAGTGTGTGAAAGGCAGTGCGTCAGCGCTCCCTCAGTGTGTCTGTGTGTGAAAGGCAGTGTGCCAGCACTCCCTCAGTGTGTCAGTGTGTGAAAGGCAGTGTGTCAGCGCTCCCTCAGTGTGTCAGTGTGTGAAAGGCAGTGTGTCAGCGCTCCCTCAGTGTCTCAGTGTGTGAAAGGCAGTGTGTCAGCGCTCACTCAGTGTGTCAGCGCTCCCTCAGTCTGTGAAAGGCAGTGTGTCAGCGCTCCCTCAGTGTGTCAGTGTGTGAAAGGCAGTGTGTCAGCGCTGCCTCAGTGTGTCAGTGTGTGAAAGGCAGTGTGTCAGCGCTCCCTCAGTGTGTCAGTGTGTGAAAGGCAGTGTGTCAGCGCTCCCTCAGTGTCTCAGTGTGTGAAAGGCAGTGTGTCAGCGCTCCCTCAGTGTGTCTGTGTGTGAAAGGCAGTGTGTCAGCGCTCCCTCAGTGTGTCAGTGTGTGAAAGGCAGTGTGTCAGCGCTCCCTCAGTGTGTCAGTGTGTGAAAGGCAGTGTGTCAGCGCTCCCTCAGTGTGTGAAAGGCAGTGTGTCAGCGCTCCCTCAGTGTGTCGGTGTGTGAAAGGCAGTGTGTCAGCGCTCACTCAGTGTGTCAGTGTGTGAAAGGCAGTGTGTCAGCGCTGCCTCAGTGTCTGTGTCTGAAAGGCAGTGTGTCAGCGCTCCCTCAGTGTGTCAGTGTGTGAAAGGCAGTGTGTCAGCGCACCCTCAGTGTGTCAGTGTGTGAAAGGCAGTGTGTCAGCGCTGCCTCAGTGTGTCAGTGTGTGAAAGGCAGTGTGTCAGCGCTCCCTCAGTGTGTCAGTGTGTGAAAGGCAGTGTGTCAGCGCTCCCTCAGTGTCTCAGTGTGAGAAAGGCAGTGTGTCAGCGCTCCCTCAGTGTGTCTGTGTGTGAAAGGCAGTGTGTCAGCGCTCCCTCAGTGTGTCAGTGTGTGAAAGGCAGTGTGTCAGCGCTCCCTCAGTGTGTCAGTGTGTGAAAGGCAGTGTGTCAGCGCTCCCTCAGTGTGTCAGTGTGTGAAAGGCAGTGTGTCAGCGCTCCCTCAGTGTGTGAAAGGCAGTGTGTCAGCGCTCCCTCAGTGTGTCAGTGTGTGAAAGGCAGTGTGTCAGCGCTCCCTCAGTGTGTCAGTGTGTGAAAGGCAGTGTGTCAGCGCTCCCTCAGTGTGTCAGTGTGTGAAAGGCAGTGTGTCAGCGCTCACTCAGTGTGTCAGTGTGTGAAAGGCAGTGTGTCAGCGCTGCCTCAGTGTCTGTGTCTGAAAGGCAGTGTGTCAGCGCTCCCTCAGTGTGTCAGTGTGTGAAAGGCAGTGTGTCAGCGCTCCCTCAGTGTGTCAGTGTGTGAAAGGCAGTGTGTCAGCGCTCCCTCAGTGTGTCAGTGTGTGAAAGGCAGTGTGTCAGCGCTCCCTCAGTGTGTCAGTGTGTGAAAGGCAGTGTGTCAGCGCTCCCTCAGTGTGTCAGTGTGTGAAAGGCAGTGTGTCAGCGCTCCCTCAGTGTCTGTGTGTGAAAGGCAGCGTGTCAGCGCTCCCTCAGTGTGTCAGTGTGTGAAAGGCAGTGTGTCAGCGCTCCCTCAGTGTGTCAGTGTGTGAAAGGCAGTGTGTCAGCGCTCCCTCAGTGTGTCAGTGTGTGAAAGGCAGTGTGTCAGCGCTCCCTCAGTGTCTCAGTGTGTGAAAGGCAGTGTGTCAGCGCTCCCTCAGTGTCAGTGTGTGAAAGGCAGTGTGTCAGCGCTGCCTCAGTGTGTCAGTGTGTGAAAGGCAGTGTGTCAGCGCTCCCTCAGTGTGTCAGTGTGTGAAAGGCAGTGTGTCAGCGCTCCCTCAGTGTGTCAGTGTGTGAAAGGCAGTGTGTCAGCGCTCCCTCAGTGTCTCAGTGTGTGAAAGGCAGTGTGTCAGCGCTGCCTCAGTGTGTCAGTGTGTGAAAGGCAGTGTGTCAGCGCTCCCTCAGTGTGTCAGTGTGTGAAAGGCAGTGTGTCAGCGCTCCCTCAGTGTGTCAGTGTGTGAAAGGCAGTGTGTCAGCGCTCCCTCAGTGTCTCAGTGTGTGAAAGGCAGTGTGTCAGCGCTCCCTCAGTGTGTTAAAGGCAGTGTGTCAGCGCTCCCTCAGTGTGTCAGTGTGTGAAAGGCAGTGTGTCAGCGCTCCCTCAGTGTCAGTGTGTGAAAGGCAGTGTGTCAGCGCTCCCTCAGTGTGTCAGTGTGTGAAAGGCAGTGTGTCAGCGCTCCCTCAGTGTCTGTGTGTGAAAGGCAGTGTGTCAGCGCTCCCTCAGTGTGTCAGTGTGTGAAAGGCAGTGTGTCAGCGCTCCCTCAGTGTCTGTGTGTGAAAGGCAGTGTGTCAGCGCTCCCTCAGTGTCTCAGTGTCTGAAAGGCAGTGTGTTAGCGCTCCCTCAGTGTGTCAGTGTGTGAAAGGCAGTGTGTCAGCGCTCCCTCAGTGTCAGTGTGTGAAAGGCAGTGTGTCAGCGCTCCCTAAGTGTCTGCGTGTGAAAGGCAGTGTGTCAGCGCTCCCTCAGTGTGTCAGTGTGTGAAAGGCAGTGTGTCAGCGCTCCCTCAGTGTCTGTGTGTGAAAGGCAGTGTGTCAGCGCTCCCTCAGTGTCTCAGTGTCTGAAAGGCAGTGTGTTAGCGCTCCCTCAGTGTGTCAGTGTGTGAAAGGCAGTGTGTCAGCGCTCCCTCAGTGTCAGTGTGTGAAAGGCAGTGTGTCAGCGCTCCCTAAGTGTCTGCGTGTGAAAGGCAGTGTGTCAGCGCTCCCTCAGTGTGTCAGTGTGTGAAAGGCAGTGTGTCAGCGCTCCCTCAGTGTCTGTGTGTGAAAGGCAGTGTGTCAGCGCTCCCTCAGTGTGTCAGTGTGTGAAAGGCAGTGTGTCAGCGCTCCCTCAGTGTCTGTGTGTGAAAGGCAGTGTGTCAGCGCTCCCTCAGTGTCTCAGTGTCTGAAAGGCAGTGTGTCAGCGCTCCCTCAGTGTGTCAGTGTGTGAAAGGCAGTGTGTCAGCGGTCTCTCAGTGTGTCAGTGTGTGAAAGGCAGTGTGTCAGCGCTGCCTCAGTGTGTCAGTGTGTGAAAGGCAGTGTGTCAGCGCTCCCTCAGTGTGTCAGTGTGTGAAAGGCAGTGTGTCAGCGCTCCCTCAGTGTGTCAGTGTGTGAAAGGCAGTGTGTCAGCGCTCCCTCAGTGTGTCAGTGTGTGAAAGGCAGTGTGTCAGCGCTCCCTCAGTGTCTCAGTGTGTGAAAGGCAGTGTGTCAGCGCTCCCTCAGTGTGGTAAAGGCAGTGTGTCGGCGCTCCCTCAGTGTGCCAGTGTGTGAAAGGCAGTGTGTCAGCGCTCCCTCAGTGTCTCAGTGTCTGAAAGGCAGTGTGTCAGCGCTCCCTCAGTGTGTCAGTGTGTGAAAGGCAGTGTGTCAGCGCTCCCTCAGTGTCAGTGTGTGAAAGGCAGTGTGTCAGCGCTCCCTCAGTGTGTCAGTGTGTGAAAGGCAGTGTGTCAGCGCTCCCTCAGTGTGTCAGTGTGTGAAAGGCAGTGTGTCAGCGCTCTCTCAGTGTGTCTGTGTGTGAAAGGCAGTGTGTCAGCGCTCCCTCAGTGTCAGTGTGTGAAAGGCAGTGTGTCAGCGCTCCCTCAGTGTGTCAGTGTGTGAAAGGCAGTGTGCCAGCGCTCCCTCAGTGTGTCAGTGTGTGAAAGGCAGTGTGTCAGCGCTCCCTCAGTGTGTCAGTGTGTGAAAAGCAGTGCGTCAGCGCTCCCTCAGTGTGTGAAAGGCAGTGTGTCAGCGCTCCCTCAGTGTGTCAGTGTGTGAAAGGCAGTGTGTCAGCGCTCTCTCAGTGTGTCAGTGTGTGAAAGGCAGTGTGTCAGCGCTGCCTCAGTGTGTCAGTGTGTGAAAGGCAGTGTGTCAGCGCTCCCTCAGTGTGTCAGTGTGTGAAAGGCAGTGTGTCAGCGCTCCCTCAGTGTGTCAGTGTGTGAAAGGCAGTGTGTCAACGCTCCCTCAGTGTGTCAGTGTGTGAAAGGCAGTGTGTCAGCGCTCCCTCAGTGTCTCAGTGTGTGAAAGGCAGTGTGTCAGCGCTCCCTCAGTGTGTTAAAGGCAGTGTGTCGGCGCTCCCTCAGTGTGTCAGTGTGTGAAAGGCAGTGTGTCAGCGCTCCCTCAGTGTCAGTGTGTGAAAGGCAGTGTGTCAGCGCTCCCTCAGTGTGTCAGTGTGTGAAAGGCAGTGTGTCAGCGCTCCCTCAGTGTGTCAGTGTGTGGAAGGCAGTGTGTCAGCGCTCTCTCAGTGTGTCTGTGTGTGAAAGGCAGTGTGTCAGCGCTCCCTCAGTGTCAGTGTGTGAAAGGCAGTGTGTCAGCGCTCCCTCAGTGTGTCAGTGTGTGAAAGGCAGTGTGCCAGCGCTCCCTCAGTGTGTCAGTGTGTGAAAGGCAGTGTGTCAGCGCTCCCTCAGTGTGTCATTGTGTGAAAGGCAGTGTGTCAGCGCTCACTCAGTGTGTCAGTGTGTGAAAGGCAGTGTGTCAGCGCTCCCTCAGTGTAAGTGTGTGAAAAGCAGTGCGTCAGCGCTCCCTCAGTGTGTGAAAGGCAGTGCGTCAGCGCTCCCTCAGTGTGTCAGTGTGTGAAAGGCAGTGTGTCAGCGCTCCCTCAGTGTCTCAGTGTGTGAAAGGCAGTGTGTCAGCGCTCCCTCAGTGTGTCAGTGTGTGAAAGGGAGTGTGTCAGCGCTCCCTCAGTGTGTCAGTGTGTGAAAGGGAGTGTGTCAGCGCTCCCTCAGTGTGTCAGTGTGTGAAAGGCAGTGTGTCAGCGCTCCCTCAGTGTGTCAGTGTGTGAAAGGCAGTGTGTCAGCGCTCCCTCAGTGTGTGAAAGCGAGTGTGTCAGCGCTCCCTCAGTGTGTCAGTGTGTGAAAGGCAGTGTGTCAGCGCTCCCTCAGTGTGTCAGTGTGTGAAAGGCAGTGTGTCAGCGCTCCCTCAGTGTGTCAGTGTGTGAAAGGCAGTGTGTCAGCGCTCCCTCAGTGTGTCAGTGTGTGAAAGGCAGTGTGTCCGCGCTCCCTCAGTGTGTGAAAGGCAGTGTGTCAGCGCTCCCTCAGTGTGTCAGTGTGTGAAAGGCAGTGTGTCAGCGCTCCCTCAGTGTGTCAGTGTGTGAAAGGCAGTGTGTCAGCGCTCCCTCAGTGTGTCAGTGTGTGAAAGGCAGTGTGTCAGCGCTCCCTCAGTGTGTCAGTGTGTGAAAGGCAGTGTGTCAGCGGTCCCTCAGTGTGTCAGTGTGTGAAAGGCAGTGTGTCAGCGCTCCCTCAGTGTGTCAGTGTGTGAAAGGCAGTGTGTCAGCGCTCCCTCAGTGTTTCAGTGTGTTAAAGGCAGTGTGTCAGCGCTCCCTCAGTGTGTCAGTGTGTGAAAGGCAGTGTGTCAGCGCTCTCTCAGTGTGTCTGTGTCTGAAAGGCAGTGTGTCAGCGCTCCCTCAGTGTGTCAGTGTGTGAAAGGCAGTGTGTCAGCGCTCCCTCAGTGTGTGAAAGGCAGTGTGTCAGCGCTCCCCCAGTGTGTCTGTGTCTGAAAGGCAGTGTGTCAGCGCTCCCTCAGTGTGTCAGTGTGTGAAAGGCAGTGTGTCAGCGCTCCCTCAGTGTGTGAAATGCAGTGTGTCAGCGCTCCCTCAGTGTCTGTGTGTGAAAGGCAGTGTGTCAGCGCTCCCTCAGTGTGTCAGTGTGTGAAAGGCAGTGTGTCAGCGCTCCCTCAGTGTGTCAGTGTCTGAAAGGCAGTGTGTCAGCGCTCCCACAGTGTGTCAGTGTGTGAAAGGCAGTGTGTCAGCGCTCCCTCAGTGTGTCAGTGTCTGAAAGGCAGTGTGTCAGCGCTCCCTCAGTGTGTCAGTGTGTGAAAGGCAGTGTGTCAGCGCTCCCTCAGTGTGTGAAAGGCAGTGTGTCAGCGCTCCCTCAGTGTGTCTGTGTGTGAAAGGCAGTGTGTCAGCGCTCCCTCAGTGTGTCAGTGTGTGAAAGGCAGTGTGTCAGCGCTCACTCAGTGTGTCTGTCTGTGAAAGGCAGTGTGTCAGCGCTCCCTCAGTGTGTCAGTGTGTGAAAGGCAGTGTGTCAGTGTGTGAAAGGCAGTGTGTCAGCGCTCCCTCGGTGTCTGTGTGTGAAAGGCAGTGTGTCAGCGCTCCCTCAGTGTGTCAGTGTGTGAAATGCAGTGTGTCAGCGCTCCCTCGGTGTCTGTGTGTGAAAGGCAGTGTGTCAGCGCTCCCTCAGTGTGTCAGTGTGTGAAAGGCAGTGTGTCAGCGCTCCCTCAGTGTGTGAAAGGCAGTGTGTCAGCGCTCCCTCAGTGTGTCAGTGTGTGAAAGGCAGTGTGTCAGCGCTCCCTCAGTGTGTCAGTGTGTGAAAGGCAGTGTGTCAGCGCTCCCTCAGTGTCAGTGTGTGAAAGGCAGTGTGTCAGCGCTCCCTCAGTGTCTGTGTGTGAAAGGCAGTGTGTCAGCGCTCCCTCAGTCTGTCAGTGTGTGAAAGGCAGTGTGTCAGCGCTCCCTCAGTGTGTCAGTGTGTGAAAGGCAGTGTGTCAGCGCTCCCTCAGTGTGTGAAAGCGAGTGTGTCAGCGCTCCCTCAGTGTGTCAGTGTGTGAAAGGCAGTGTGTCAGCGCTCCCTCAGTGTGTCAGTGTGTGAAAGGCAGTGTGTCAGCGCTCCCTCAGTGTGTCAGTGTGTGAAAGGCAGTGTGTCAGCGCTCCCTCAGTGTGTCAGTGTGTGAAAGGCAGTGTGTCCGCGCTCCCTCAGTGTGTGAAAGGCAGTGTGTCAGCGCTCCCTCAGTGTGTCAGTGTGTGAAAGGCAGTGTGTCAGCGCTCCCTCAGTGTGTCAGTGTGTGAAAGGCAGTGTGTCAGCGCTCCCTCAGTGTGTCAGTGTGTGAAAGGCAGTGTGTCAGCGCTCCCTCAGTGTGTCAGTGTGTGAAAGGCAGTGTGTCAGCGGTCCCTCAGTGTGTCAGTGTGTGAAAGGCAGTGTGTCAGCGCTCCCTCAGTGTGTCAGTGTGTGAAAGGCAGTGTGTCAGCGCTCCCTCAGTGTTTCAGTGTGTTAAAGGCAGTGTGTCAGCGCTCCCTCAGTGTGTCAGTGTGTGAAAGGCAGT
Source organism: Scyliorhinus torazame (assembly GCF_047496885.1). Lineage (NCBI taxonomy): Eukaryota > Metazoa > Chordata > Chondrichthyes > Carcharhiniformes > Scyliorhinidae > Scyliorhinus > Scyliorhinus torazame. The sequence continues at coordinate 36,232,168 of NC_092736.1, read as the reverse complement.
GTGTCAGCGCTCTCTCAGTGTGTCTGTGTCTGAAAGGCAGTGTGTCAGCGCTCCCTCAGTGTGTCAGTGTGTGAAAGGCAGTGTGTCAGCGCTCCCTCAGTGTGTGAAAGGCAGTGTGTCAGCGCTCCCCCAGTGTGTCTGTGTCTGAAAGGCAGTGTGTCAGCGCTCCCTCAGTGTGTCAGTGTGTGAAAGGCAGTGTGTCAGCGCTCCCTCAGTGTGTGAAATGCAGTGTGTCAGCGCTCCCTCAGTGTCTGTGTGTGAAAGGCAGTGTGTCAGCGCTCCCTCAGTGTGTCAGTGTGTGAAAGGCAGTGTGTCAGCGCTCCCTCAGTGTGTCAGAGTCTGAAAGGCAGTGTGTCAGCGCTCCCACAGTGTGTCAGTGTGTGAAAGGCAGTGTGTCAGCGCTCCCTCAGTGTGTCAGTGTCTGAAAGGCAGTGTGTCAGCGCTCCCTCAGTGTGTCAGTGTGTGAAAGGCAGTGTGTCAGCGCTCCCTCAGTGTGTGAAAGGCAGTGTGTCAGCGCTCCCTCAGTGTGTCTGTGTGTGAAAGGCAGTGTGTCAGCGCTCCCTCAGTGTGTCAGTGTGTGAAAGGCAGTGTGTCAGCGCTCACTCAGTGTGTCTGTCTGTGAAAGGCAGTGTGTCAGCGCTCCCTCAGTGTGTCAGTGTGTGAAAGGCAGTGTGTCAGTGTGTGAAAGGCAGTGTGTCAGCGCTCCCTCGGTGTCTGTGTGTGAAAGGCAGTGTGTCAGCGCTCCCTCAGTGTGTCAGTGTGTGAAATGCAGTGTGTCAGCGCTCCCTCGGTGTCTGTGTGTGAAAGGCAGTGTGTCAGCGCTCCCTCAGTGTGTCAGTGTGTGAAAGGCAGTGTGTCAGCGCTCCCTCAGTGTGTGAAAGGCAGTGTGTCAGCGCTCCCTCAGTGTGTCAGTGTGTGAAAGGCAGTGTGTCAGCGCTCCCTCAGTGTGTCAGTGTGTGAAAGGCAGTATGTCAGCGCTCCCTCAGTGTCAGTGTGTGAAAGGCAGAGTGTCAGCGCTCCCTCAGTGTCTGTGTGTGAAAGGCAGTGTGTCAGCGCTCCCTCAGTCTGTCAGTGTGTGAAAGGCAGTGTGTCAGCGCTCCCTCAGTGTGTCAGTGTGTGAAAGGCAGTGTGTCAGCGCTCCCTCAGTGTGTCAGTGTGGGAAAGGCAGTGTGTCAGCGCTCCCTCAGTGTGTCAGTGTGTGAAAGGCAGTGTGTCAGCGCTCCCTCAGTGTGTCAGTGTGTGAAAGGCAGTGTGTCAGCGCTCCCTCAGTGTGTCAGTGTGTGAAAGGCAGTGTGTCAGCGCTGCCTCAGTGTGTCAGTGTGTGAAAGGCAGTGTGTCAGCGCTCCCTCAGTGTGTGAAAGGCAGTGTGTCAGCGCTCCCTCAGTGTCTGTGTGCGAAAGGCAGTGTGTCAGCGCTCCCTCAGTGTGTCAGTGTGTGAAAGGCAGTGTGTCAGCGCTCCCTCAGTGTGTCAGTGTCTGAAAGGCAGTGTGTCAGCGCTCCCTCAGTGTGTCAGTGTCTGAAAGGCAGTGTGTCAGCGCTCCCACAGTGTGTCTGTGTGTGAAAGGCAGTGTGCCAGCGCTCCCTCAGTGTGTCAGTGTGTGAAAGGCAGTGTGTCAGCGCTCCCTCAGTGTGTCAGTGTGTGAAAGGCAGTGTGTCAGCGCTCCCTCAGTGTCTCAGTGTGTGAAAGGCAGTGTGTCAGCGCTCCCTCAGTGTGTCAGTGTGTGAAAGGCAGTGTGTCAGCGCTCCCTCAGTGTCTGTGTGTGAAAGGCAGTGTGTCAGCGCTCCCTCAGTGTGTCTGTGTGTGAAAGGCAGTGTGTCAGCGCTCCCTCAGTGTGTCAGTGTGTGAAAGGCAGTGTGTCAGCGCTCACTCAGTGTGTCAGTCTGTGAAAGGCAGTGTGTCAGCGCTCCCTCAGTGTGTCAGTGTGTGAAAGGCAGTGTGTCAGCGCTGCCTCAGTGTCTGTGTCTGAAAGGCAGTCTGTCAGCGCTCCCTCAGTGTGTCAGTGTGTGCAAGGCAGTGTGTCAGTGTGTGAAAGGCAGTGTGTCAGCGCTCCCTCAGTGTGTCAGTGTGTGAAAGGCAGTGTGTCAGCGCTCCCTCGGTGTCTGTGTGTGAAAGGCAGTGTGTCAGCGCTCCCTCAGTGTGTCAGTGTGTGAAAGGCAGTGTGTCAGCGCTCCCTCAGTGTGTCAGTGTGTGAAAGGCAGTGTGTCAGCGCTCCCTCAGTGTGTCAGTGTGTGAAAGGCAGTGTGTCAGTGTGTGAAAGACAGTGTGTCAGCGCTCCCTCAGTGTGTCTGTGTGTGAAAGGCAGTGTGTCAGTGTGTGAAAGGCAGTGTGTCAGCGCTCCCTCAGTGTGTCAGTGTGTGAAAGGCAGTGTGTCAGTGTGTGAAAGACAGTGTGTCAGCGCTCCCTCAGTGTGTCAGTGTGTGAAAGGCAGTGTGTCAGTGTGTGAAAGGCAGTGTGTCAGGGCTCCCTCAGTGTCAGTGTGTGAAAGGCAGTGTGTCAGGGCTCCCTCAGTGTGTCAGTGTGTGAAAGGCAGTGTGTCAGCGCTCCCTCAGTGTGTCAGTGTGTGAAAGGCAGTGTGTCAGTGTGTGAAAGACAGTGTGTCAGCGCTCCCTCAGTGTGTCTGTGTGTGAAAGGCAGTGTGTCAGCGTTCCCTCAGTGTCAGTGTGTGAAAGGCAGTGTGTCAGCGCTGCCTCAGTGTGTCAGTGTGTGAAAGGCAGTGTGTCAGCGCTCCCTCAGTGTGTCAGTGTGTGAAAGGCAGTGTGCCAGCGCTCCCTCAGTGTGTGAAAGGCAGTGTGTCAGCGCTCCCTCAGTGTGTGAAAGGCAGTGTGTCAGCGCTCCCTCAGTGTGTCTGTGTGTGAAAGGCAGTGTGTCAGCGCTCCCTCAGTGTGTCAGTGTGTGAAAGGCAGTGTGTCAGCGCTCCCTCAGTGTGTCAGTGTGTGAAAGGCAGTGTGTCAGCGCTCTCTCAGTGTGTCTGTGTGTGAAAGGCAGTGTGTCAGCGCTCCCTCAGTGTGTCAGTGTGTGAAAGGCAGTGTGTCAGCGCTCCCTCAGTGTGTCAGTGTGTGAAAGGCAGTGTGTCAGCGCTCCCTCAGTGTGTCAGTGTGTGAAAGGCAGTGGTCAGCGCTCCCTCAGTGTCTGTGTGTGAAAGGCAGTGTGTCAGCGCTCCCTCAGTGTCTGTGTGTGAAAGGCAGTGTGTCAGCGCTCCCTCAGTGTGTCAGTGTGTGAAAGGCAGTGTGTCAGCGCTCTCTCAGTGTGTCTGTGTGTGAAAGGCAGTGTGTCAGCGCTCCCTCAGTGTGTCAGTGTGTGAAAGGCAGTGTGTCAGCGCTCCCACAGTGTGTCAGTGTGTGAAAGGCAGTGGTCAGCGCTCCCTCAGTGTCTGTGTGTGAAAGGCAGTGTGTCAGCGCTCCCTCAGTGTCTGTGTGTGAAAGGGAGTGTGTCAGCGCTCCCTCAGTGTGTCAGTGTGTGAAAGGCAGTGTGTCAGCGCTCCCTCAGTGTGTCAGTGTGTGAAAGGCAGTGTGTCAGCGCTCCCTCAGTGTCAGTGTGTGAAAAGCAGTGCGTCAGCGCTCCCTCAGTGTGTGAAAGGCAGTGTGTCAGCGCTCCCTCAGTGTGTCAGTGTGTGAAAGGGAGTGTGTCAGCGCTCCCTCAGTGTCAGTGTGTGAAAAGCAGTGCGTCAGCGCTCCCTCAGTGTGTGAAAGGCAGTGTGTCAGCGCTCCCTCAGTGTCTCAGTGTGTGAAAGGCAGTGTGTCAGCGCTCCCTTAGTGTGTCAGTGTGTGAAGGGAGTGTGTCAGCGCTCCCTCAGTGTGTCAGTGTGTGAAAGGCAGTGTGTCAGCGCTCCCTCAGTGTGTCAGTGTGTGAAAAGCAGTGCGTCATCGCTCCCTCAGTGTGTGAAAGGCAGTGTGTCAGCGCTCCCTCAGTGTCTCAGTGTGTGAAAGGCAGTGTGTCAGCGCTCCCTCAGTGTGTCAGTGTGTGAAAAGCAGTGCGTCAGCGCTCCCTCAGTGTGTGAAAGGCAGTGTGTCAGCGCTCCCTCAGTGTCTCAGTGTGTGAAAGGCAGTGTGTCAGCGCTCCCTTAGTGTGTCAGTGTGTGAAGGGAGTGTGTCAGCGCTCCCTCAGTGTGTCAGTGTGTGAAAGGCAGTGTGTCAGCGCTCCCTCAGTGTGTCAGTGTGTGAAAAGCAGTGCGTCAGCGCTCCCTCAGTGTGTGAAAGGCAGTGTGTCAGCGCTCCCTCAGTGTGTCAGTGTGTGAAAGGCAGTGTGTCAGCGCTCCCTCAGTGTGTCAGTGTTTGAAAGGCAGTGTGTCAGCGCTCCCTCAGTGTGTCAGTGTGTGAAAGGCAGTGTGTCAGCGCTCCCTCAGTGTGTCAGTGTGTGAAAGGCAGTGTGTCAGCGCTCACTCAGTGTGTCAGTGTGTGAAAGGCAGTGTGTCAGCGCTCCCTCAGTGTGTCAGTGTGTGAAAGGCAGTGTGTCAGCGCTCCCTCAGTGTGTCAGTGTGTGAAAGGCAGTGTGCCAGCGCTCCCTCAGTGTGTGAAAGGCAGTGTGTCAGCGCTCCCTCAGTGTGTGAAAGGCAGTGTGTCAGCGCTCCCTCAGTGTCTGTGTGTGAAAGGCAGTGTGTCAGCGCTCCCTCAGTGTCTGTGTGTGAAAGGCAGTGTGTCAGCGCTCCCTCAGTGTCAGTGTGTGAAAGGCAGTGTGTCAGCGCTCCCTCAGTGTGTCAGTGTGTGAAAGGCAGTGTGTCAGCGCTCCCTCAGTGTGTCAGTGTGTGAAAGGCAGTGTGTCAGCGCTCCCTCAGTGTCAGTGTGTGAAAAGCAGTGCGTCAGCGCTCCCTCAGTGTGTGAAAGGCAGTGTGTCAGCGCTCCCTCAGTGTGTCAGTGTGTGAAAGGCAGTGTGTCAGCGCTCCCTCAGTGTCTCAGTGTGTGAAAAGCAGTGCGTCAGCGCTCCCTCAGTGTGTGAAAGGCAGTGTGTCAGCGCTCCCTCAGTGTGTGAAAGGCAGTGTGTCAGCGCTCCCTCAGTGTGTCAGTGTGTGAAAGGCAGTGTGTCAGCGCTCCCTCAGTGTCTGTGTGTGAAAGGCAGTGTGTCAGCGCTCCCTCAGTGCGTCAGTGTGTGAAAGGCAGTGTGTCAGCGCTCCCTCAGTGTGTCTGTGTGTGAAAGGCAGTGTGCCAGCGCTCCCTCAGTGTGTCAGTGTGTGAAAGGCAGTGTGTCAGCGCTCCCTCAGTGTGTCAGTGTGTGAAAGGCAGTGTGTCAGCGCTCCCTCAGTGTCTCAGTGTGTGAAAGGCAGTGTGTCAGCGCTCACTCAGTGTGTCAGCGCTCCCTCAGTGTGTGAAAGGCAGTGTATCAGCGCTCCCTCAGTGTGTCAGTGTGTGAAAGGCAGTGTGTCAGCGCTCACTCAGTGTGTCAGTCTGTGAAAGGCAGTGTGTCAGCGCTCCCTCAGTGTGTCAGTGTGTGAAAGGCAGTGTGTCAGCGCTGCCTCAGTGTGTCAGTGTGTGAAAGGCAGTGTGTCAGTGTGTGAAAGGCAGTGTGTCAGCGCTCCCTCGGTGTCTGTGTGTGAAAGGCAGTGTGTCAGTGTGTGAAAGGCAGTGTGTCAGCGCTCCCTCGGTGTCTGTGTGTGAAAGGCAGTGTGTCAGCGCTCCCTCAGTGTGTCAGTGTGTGAAAGGCAGTGTGTCAGCGCTCCCTCAGTGTGTCAGTGTGTGAAAAGCTGTGCGTCAGCGCTCCCTCAGTGTGTGAAAGGCAGTGTGTCAGCGCTCCCTCAGTGTGTCAGTGTTTGAAAGGCAGTGTGTCAGCGCTCCCTCAGTGTGTCAGTGTGTGAAAGGCAGTGTGTCAGCGCTCCCTCAGTGTGTCAGTGTGTGAAAGGCAGTGTGTCAGCGCTCACTCAGTGTGTCAGTGTGTGAAAGGCAGTGTGTCAGCGCTCCCTCAGTGTGTCAGTGTGTGAAAGGCAGTGTGTCAGCGCTCCCTCAGTGTGTCAGTGTGTGAAAGGCAGTGTGCCAGCGCTCCCTCAGTGTGTGAAAGGCAGTGTGTCAGCGCTCCCTCAGTGTGTGAAAGGCAGTGTGTCAGCGCTCCCTCAGTGTGTCAGTGTGTGAAAGGCACTGTGTCAGCGCTCCCTCAGTGTGTCAGTGTGTGAAAGGCAGTGTGTCAGCGCTCCCTCAGTGTCTGTGTGTGAAAGGCAGTGTGTCAGCGCTCCCTCAGTGTCTGTGTGTGAAAGGCAGTGTGTCAGCGCTCCCTCAGTGTCAGTGTGTGAAAGGCAGTGTGTCAGCGCTCCCTCAGTGTGTCAGTGTGTGAAAGGCAGTGTGTCAGCGCTCCCTCAGTGTGTCAGTGTGTGAAAGGCAGTGTGTCAGCGCTCCCTCAGTGTCAGTGTGTGAAAAGCAGTGTGTCAGCGCTCCCTCAGTGTCTCAGTGTGTGAAAAGCAGTGCGTCAGCGCTCCCTCAGTGTGTGAAAGGCAGTGTGTCAGCGCTCCCTCAGTGTGTCAGTGTGTGAAAGGCAGTGTGTCAGCGCTCCCTCAGTGTCTCAGTGTGTGAAAAGCAGTGCGTCAGCGCTCCCTCAGTGTGTGAAAGGCAGTGTGTCAGCGCTCCCTCAGTGTGTGAAAGGCAGTGTGTCAGCGCTCCCTCAGTGTGTCAGTGTGTGAAAGGCAGTGTGTCAGCGCTCCCTCAGTGTCTGTGTGTGAAAGGCAGTGTGTCAGCGCTCCCTCAGTGCGTCAGTGTGTGAAAGGCAGTGTGTCAGCGCTCCCTCAGTGTGTCTGTGTGTGAAAGGCAGTGTGCCAGCGCTCCCTCAGTGTGTCAGTGTGTGAAAGGCAGTGTGTCAGCGCTCCCTCAGTGTGTCAGTGTGTGAAAGGCAGTGTGTCAGCGCTCCCTCAGTGTCTCAGTGTGTGAAAGGCAGTGTGTCAGCGCTCCCTCAGTGTGTGAAAGGCAGTGTATCAGCGCTCCCTCAGTGTGTCAGTGTGTGAAAGGCAGTGTGTCAGCGCTCACTCAGTGTGTCAGTCTGTGAAAGGCAGTGTGTCAGCGCTCCCTCAGTGTGTCAGTGTGTGAAAGGCAGTGTGTCAGCGCTGCCTCAGTGTGTCAGTGTGTGAAAGGCAGTGTGTCAGTGTGTGAAAGGCAGTGTGTCAGCGCTCCCTCGGTGTCTGTGTGTGAAAGGCAGTGTGTCAGCGCTCCCTCAGTGTGTCAGTGTGTGAAAGGCAGTGTGTCAGCGCTCCCTCGGTGTCTGTGTGTGAAAGGCAGTGTGTCAGCGCTCCCTCAGTGTGTCAGTGTGTGAAAGGCAGTGTGTTAGCGCTCCCTCAGTGTGTGAAAGGCAGTGTGTCAGCGCTCCCTCAGTGTGTCAGTGTGTGAAAGGCAGTGTGTCAGCGCTCCCTCAGTGTGTCAGTGTGTGAAAGGCAGTGTGTCAGCGCTCCCTCAGTGTCAGTGTGTGAAAGGCAGTGTGTCAGCGCTCCCTCAGTGTCTGTGTGTGAAAGGCAGTGTGTCAGCGCTCCCTCAGTGTGTCAGTGTGTGAAAGGCAGTGTGTCAGCGCTCCCTCAGTGTGTCAGTGTGTGAAAGGCAGTGTGTCAGCGCTCTCTCAGTGTGTCTGTGTCTGAAAGGCAGTGTGTCAGCGCTCCCTCAGTGTGTCAGTGTGGGAAAGGCAGTGTGTCAGCGCTCCCTCAGTGTGTCAGTGTGTGAAAGGCAGTGTGTCAGCGCTCCCTCAGTGTGTCAGTGTGTGAAAGGCAGTGTGTCAGCGCTCCCTCAGTGTGTCAGTGTGTGAAAGGCAGTGTGTCAGCGCTGCCTCAGTGTGTCAGTGTGTGAAAGGCAGTGTGTCAGCGCTCCCTCAGTGTCTGTGTGCGAAAGGCAGTGTGTCAGCGCTCCCTCAGTGTGTGAAAGGCAGTGTGTCAGCGCTCCCTCAGTGTCTGTGTGCGAAAGGCAGTGTGTCAGCGCTCCATCAGTGTGTCAGTGTGTGAAAGGCAGTGTGTCAGCGCTCCCTCAGTGTGTCAGTGTCTGAAAGGCAGTGTGTCAGCGCTCCCTCAGTGTGTCAGTGTCTGAAAGGCAGTGTGTCAGCGCTCCCACAGTGTGTCTGTGTGTGAAAGGCAGTGTGCCAGCGCTCCCTCAGTGTGTCAGTGTGTGAAAGGCAGTGTGTCAGCGCTCCCTCAGTGTCTCAGTGTGTGAAAGGCAGTGTGTCAGCGCTCCCTCAGTGTGTCAGTGTGTGAAAGGCAGTGTGTCAGCGCTCCCTCAGTGTGTGAAAGGCAGTGTGTCAGCGCTCCCTCAGTGTGTCTGTGTGTGAAAGGCAGTGTGTCAGCGCTCCCTCAGTGTGTCAGTGTGTGAAAGGCAGTGTGTCAGTGTGTGAAAGGCAGTGTGTCAGCGCTCCCTCAGTGTGTCAGTGTGTGAAAGGCAGTGTGTCAGCGCTCCCTCGGTGTCTGTGTGTGAAAGGCAGTGTGTCAGCGCTCCCTCAGTGTGTCAGTGTGTGAAAGGCAGTGTGTCAGCGCTCCCTCAGTGTGTCAGTGTGTGAAAGGCAGTGTGTCAGCGCTCCCTCAGTGTGTCAGTGTGTGAAAGGCAGTGTGTCAGTGTGTGAAAGACAGTGTGTCAGCGCTCCCTCAGTGTGTCTGTGTGTGAAAGGCAGTGTGTCAGTGTGTGAAAGGCAGTGTGTCAGCGCTCCCTCAGTGTGTCAGTGTGTGAAAGGCAGTGTGTCAGCGCTCCCTCAGTGTCAGTGTGTGAAAGGCAGTGTGTCAGCGCTCCCTCAGTGTCTGTGTGTGAAAGGCAGTGTGTCAGCGCTCCCTCAGTGTGTCAGTGTGTGAAAGGCAGTGTGTCAGCGCTCCCTCAGTGTGTCAGTGTGTGAAAGGCAGTGTGTCAGCGCTCTCTCAGTGTGTCTGTGTCTGAAAGGCAGTGTGTCAGCGCTCCCTCAGTGTGTCAGTGTGGGAAAGGCAGTGTGTCAGCGCTCCCTCAGTGTGTCAGTGTGTGAAAGGCAGTGTGTCAGCGCTCCCTCAGTGTGTCAGTGTGTGAAAGGCAGTGTGTCAGCGCTCCCTCAGTGTGTCAGTGTGTGAAAGGCAGTGTGTCAGCGCTGCCTCAGTGTGTCAGTGTGTGAAAGGCAGTGTGTCAGCGCTCCCTCAGTGTCTGTGTGCGAAAGGCAGTGTGTCAGCGCTCCCTCAGTGTGTGAAAGGCAGTGTGTCAGCGCTCCCTCAGTGTCTGTGTGCGAAAGGCAGTGTGTCAGCGCTCCATCAGTGTGTCAGTGTGTGAAAGGCAGTGTGTCAGCGCTCCCTCAGTGTGTCAGTGTCTGAAAGGCAGTGTGTCAGCGCTCCCTCAGTGTGTCAGTGTCTGAAAGGCAGTGTGTCAGCGCTCCCACAGTGTGTCTGTGTGTGAAAGGCAGTGTGCCAGCGCTCCCTCAGTGTGTCGGTGTGTGAAAGGCAGTGTGTCAGCGCTCCCTCAGTGTGTCAGTGTGTGAAAGGCAGTGTGTCAGCGCTCCCTCAGTGTCTCAGTGTGTGAAAGGCAGTGTGTCAGCGCTCCCTCAGTGTGTCAGTGTGTGAAAGGCAGTGTGTCAGCGCTCCCTCAGTGTGTGAAAGGCAGTGTGTCAGCGCTCCCTCAGTGTGTCTGTGTGTGAAAGGCAGTGTGTCAGCGCTCCCTCAGTGTGTCAGTGTGTGAAAGGCAGTGTGTCAGCGCTGCCTCAGTGTCTGTGTCTGAAAGGCAGTCTGTCAGCGCTCCCTCAGTGTGTCAGTGTGTGAAAGGCAGTGTGTCAGTGTGTGAAAGGCAGTGTGTCAGCGCTCCCTCAGTGTGTCAGTGTGTGAAAGGCAGTGTGTCAGCGCTCCCTCGGTGTCTGTGTGTGAAAGGCAGTGTGTCAGCGCTCCCTCAGTGTGTCAGTGTGTGAAAGGCAGTGTGTCAGCGCTCCCTCAGTGTGTCAGTGTGTGAAAGGCAGTGTGTCAGCGCTCCCTCAGTGTGTCTGTGTGTGAAAGGCAGTGTGTCAGTGTGTGAAAGGCAGTGTGTCAGCGCTCCCTCAGTGTGTCAGTGTGTGAAAGGCAGTGTGTCAGTGTGTGAAAGGCAGTGTGTCAGCGCTCCCTCAGTGTCAGTGTGTGAAAGGCAGTGTGTCAGCGCTCCCTCAGTGTGTCAGTGTCTGAAAGGCAGTGTGTCAGCGCTCCCTCAGTGTGTCAGTGTGTGAAAGGCAGTGTGTCAGCGCTCCCTCAGTGTCTCAGTGTCTGAAAGGCAGTGTGTCAGCGCTCCCTCAGTGTGTCAGTGTGTGAAAGGCAGTGTGTCAGCGCTCCCTCAGTGTCAGTTTGTGAAAGGCAGTGTGTCAGCGCTCCCTCAGTGTGTCAGTGTGTGAAAGGCAGTGTGTCAGCGCTCCCTCAGTGTGTCAGTGTGTGAAAGGCAGTGTGTCAGTGTGTGAAAGACAGTGTGTCAGCGCTCCCTCAGTGTGTCTGTGTGTGAAAGGCAGTGTGTCAGCGTTCCCTCAGTGTCAGTGTGTGAAAGGCAGTGTGTCAGCGCTGCCTCAGTGTGTCAGTGTGTGAAAGGCAGTGTGTCAGCGCTCCCTCAGTGTGTCAGTGTGTGAAAGGCAGTGTGCCAGCGCTCCCTCAGTGTGTGAAAGGCAGTGTGTCAGCGATCCCTCAGTGTGTGAAAGGCAGTGTGTCAGCGCTCCCTCAGTGTGTCAGTGTGTGAAAGGCAGTGTGTCAGCGCTCCCTCAGTGTGTCAGTGTGTGAAAGGCAGTGTGTCAGCGCTCCCTCAGTGTGTCAGTGTGTGAAAGGCAGTGTGTCAGCGCTCCCTCAGTGTCTGTGTGTGAAAGGCAGTGTGTCAGCGCTCCCTCAGTGTCTCAGTGTGTGAAAGGCAGTGTGTCAGCGCTCCCTCAGTGTGTCAGTGTGTGAAAGCCAGTGTGTCAGCGCTCCCTCAGTGTGTCAGTGTGTGAAAGGCAGTGTGTCAGCGCTCTCTCAGTGTGTCTGTGTGTGAAAGGCAGTGTGTCAGCGCTCCCTCAGTGTCTGTGTGTGAAAGGCAGTGTGTCAGCGCTCCCTCAGTGTCTCAGTGTGCGAAAGGCAGTGTGTCAGCGCTCCCTCAGTGTGTCAGTGTGTGAAAGCCAGTGTGTCAGCGCTCCCTCAGTGTGTCAGTGTGTGAAAGGCAGTGTGTCAGCGCTCTCTCAGTGTGTCTGTGTGTGAAAGGCAGTGTGTCAGCGCTCCCTCAGTGTCTGTGTGTGAAAGGCAGTGTGTCAGCGCTCCCTCAGTGTCTGTGTGTGAAAGGGAGTGTGTCAGCGCTCCCTCAGTGTGTCAGTGTGTGAAAGGCAGTGTGTCAGCGCTCCCTCAGTGTGTCAGTGTGTGAAAGGCAGTGTGTCAGTGCTCCCTCAGTGTCTGTGTGCGAAAGGCAGTGTGTCAGCGCTCCCTCAGTGTGTGAAAGGCAGTGTGTCAGCGCTCCCTCAGTGTCTGTGTGCGAAAGGCAGTGTGTCAGCGCTCCATCAGTGTGTCAGTGTGTGAAAGGCAGTGTGTCAGCGCTCCCTCAGTGTGTCAGTGTCTGAAAGGCAGTGTGTCAGCGCTCCCTCAGTGTGTCAGTGTCTGAAAGGCAGTGTGTCAGCGCTCCCACAGTGTGTCTGTGTGTGAAAGGCAGTGTGCCAGCGCTCCCTCAGTGTGTCGGTGTGTGAAAGGCAGTGTGTCAGCGCTCCCTCAGTGTGTCAGTGTGTGAAAGGCAGTGTGTCAGCGCTCCCTCAGTGTCTCAGTGTGTGAAAGGCAGTGTGTCAGCGCTCCCTCAGTGTGTCAGTGTGTGAAAGGCAGTGTGTCAGCGCTTCCTCAGTGTGTGAAAGGCAGTGTGTCAGCGCTCCCTCAGTGTGTCTGTGTGTGAAAGGCAGTGTGTCAGCGCTCCCTCAGTGTGTCAGTGTGTGAAAGGCAGTGTGTCAGCGCTGCCTCAGTGTCTGTGTCTGAAAGGCAGTCTGTCAGCGCTCCCTCAGTGTGTCAGTGTGTGAAAGGCAGTGTGTCAGTGTGTGAAAGGCAGTGTGTCAGCGCTCCCTCAGTGTGTCAGTGTGTGAAAGGCAGTGTGTCAGCGCTCCCTCGGTGTCTGTGTGTGAAAGGCAGTGTGTCAGCGCTCCCTCAGTGTGTCAGTGTGTGAAAGGCAGTGTGTCAGCGCTCCCTCAGTGTGTCAGTGTGTGAAAGGCAGTGTGTCAGCGCTCCCTCAGTGTGTCAGTGTGTGAAAGGCAGTGTGTCAGTGTGTGAAAGACAGTGTGTCAGCGCTCCCTCAGTGTGTCTGTGTGTGAAAGGCAGTGTGTCAGTGTGTGAAAGGCAGTGTGTCAGCGCTCCCTCAGTGTGTCAGTGTGTGAAAGGCAGTGTGTCAGTGTGTGAAAGGCAGTGTGTCAGCGCTCCCTCAGTGTCAGTGTGTGAAAGGCAGTGTGTCAGCGCTCCCTCAGTGTGTCAGTGTCTGAAAGGCAGTGTGTCAGCGCTCCCTCAGTGTGTCAGTGTGTGAAAGGCAGTGTGTCAGCGCTCCCTCAGTGTCTCAGTGTCTGAAAGGCAGTGTGTCAGCGCTCCCTCAGTGTGTCAGTGTGTGAAAGGCAGTGTGTCAGCGCTCCCTCAGTGTCAGTTTGTGAAAGGCAGTGTGTCAGCGCTCCCTCAGTGTGTCAGTGTGTGAAAGGCAGTGTGTCAGCGCTCCCTCAGTGTGTCAGTGTGTGAAAGGCAGTGTGTCAGTGTGTGAAAGACAGTGTGTCAGCGCTCCCTCAGTGTGTCTGTGTGTGAAAGGCAGTGTGTCAGCGTTCCCTCAGTGTCAGTGTGTGAAAGGCAGTGTGTCAGCGCTGCCTCAGTGTGTCAGTGTGTGAAAGGCAGTGTGTCAGCGCTCCCTCAGTGTGTCAGTGTGTGAAAGGCAGTGTGCCAGCGCTCCCTCAGTGTGTGAAAGGCAGTGTGTCAGCGATCCCTCAGTGTGTGAAAGGCAGTGTGTCAGCGCTCCCTCAGTGTGTCAGTGTGTGAAAGGCAGTGTGTCAGCGCTCCCTCAGTGTGTCAGTGTGTGAAAGGCAGTGTGTCAGCGCTCCCTCAGTGTGTCAGTGTGTGAAAGGCAGTGTGTCAGCGCTCCCTCAGTGTCAGTATGTGAAAGGCAGTGTGTCAGCGCTCCCTCAGTGTGTCAGTGTGTGAAAGGCAGTGTGTCAGCGCTCCCTCAGTGTCTGTGTGTGAAAGGCAGTGTGTCAGCGCTCCCTCAGTGTCTCAGTGTGTGAAAGGCAGTGTGTCAGCGCTCCCTCAGTGTGTCAGTGTGTGAAAGCCAGTGTGTCAGCGCTCCCTCAGTGTGTCAGTGTGTGAAAGGCAGTGTGTCAGCGCTCTCTCAGTGTGTCTGTGTGTGAAAGGCAGTGTGTCAGCGCTCCCTCAGTGTCTGTGTGTGAAAGGCAGTGTGTCAGCGCTCCCTCAGTGTCTCAGTGTGCGAAAGGCAGTGTGTCAGCGCTCCCTCAGTGTGTCAGTGTGTGAAAGCCAGTGTGTCAGCGCTCCCTCAGTGTGTCAGTGTGTGAAAGGCAGTGTGTCAGCGCTCTCTCAGTGTGTCTGTGTGTGAAAGGCAGTGTGTCAGCGCTCCCTCAGTGTCTGTGTGTGAAAGGCAGTGTGTCAGCGCTCCCTCAGTGTCTGTGTGTGAAAGGGAGTGTGTCAGCGCTCCCTCAGTGTGTCAGTGTGTGAAAGGCAGTGTGTCAGCGCTCCCTCAGTGTGTCAGTGTGTGAAAGGCAGTGTGTCAGTGCTCCCTCAGTGTCAGTGTGTGAAAAGCAGTGCGTCAGCGCTCCCTCAGTGTGTCAGTGTGTGAAAGGCAGTGTGTCAGCGCTCCCTCAGTGTGTCAGTGTGTGAAAGGGAGTGTGTCAGCGCTCCCTCAGTGTGTCAGTGTGTGAAAAGCAGTGCGTCAGCGCTCCCTCAGTGTGTGAAAGGCAGTGTGTCAGCGCTCCCTCAGTGTCTCAGTGTGTGAAAGGCAGTGTGTCAGCGCTCCCTTAGTGTGTCAGTGTGTGAAGGGAGTGTGTCAGCGCTCCCTCAGTGTGTCAGTGTGTGAAAGGCAGTGTGTCAGCGCTCCCTCAGTGTGTCAGTGTGTGAAAAGCAGTGCGTCAGCGCTCCCTCAGTGTGTGAAAGGCAGTGTGTCAGCGCTCCCTCAGTGTCTCAGTGTTTGAAAGGCAGTGTGTCAGTGTGTGAAAGGCAGTGTGTCAGCGCTCCCTCAGTGTGTCAGTGTGTGAAAGGCAGTGTGTCAGCGCTCACTCAGTGTGTCAGTGTGTGAAAGGCAGTGTGTCAGCGCTCCCTCAGTGTGTCAGTGTGTGAAAGGCAGTGTGTCAGCGCTCCCTCAGTGTGTCAGTGTGTGAAAGGCAGTGTGCCAGCGCTCCCTCAGTGTGTGAAAGGCAGTGTGTCAGCGCTCCCTCAGTGTGTGAAAGGCAGTGTGTCAGCGCTCCCTCAGTGTGTCAGTGTGTGAAAGGCACTGTGTCAGCGCTCCCTCAGTGTGTCAGTGTGTGAAAGGCAGTGTGTCAGCGCTCTCTCAGTGTGTCTGTGTGTGAAAGGCAGTGTGTCAGCGCTCCCTCAGTGTCTGTGTGTGAAAGGCAGTGTGTCAGCGCTCCCTCAGTGTGTCAGTGTGTGAAAGGCAGTGTGTCAGCGCTCTCTCAGTGTGTCTGTGTGTGAAAGGCAGTGTGTCAGCGCTCCCTCAGTGTCTGTGTGTGAAAGGCAGTGTGTCAGCGCTCCCTCAGTGTCTGTGTGTGAAAGGGAGTGTGTCAGCACTCCCTCAGTGTGTCAGTGTGTGAAAGGCAGTGTGTCAGCGCTCCCTCAGTGTGTCAGTGTGTGAAAGGCAGTGTGTCAGCGCTCCCTCAGTGTCAGTGTGTGAAAAGCAGTGCGTCAGCGCTCCCTCAGTGTGTGAAAGGCAGTGTGTCAGCGCTCCCTCAGTGTGTCAGTGTGTGAAAGGCAGTGTGTCAGCGCTCCCTCAGTGTCTCAGTGTGTGAAAAGCAGTGCGTCAGCGCTCCCTCAGTGTGTGAAAGGCAGTGTGTCAGCGCTCCCTCAGTGTGTGAAAGGCAGTGTGTCAGTGCTCCCTCGGTGTGTCAGTGTGTGAAAGGCAGTGTGTCAGCGCTCCCTCAGTGTCTGTGTGTGAAAGGCAGTGTGTCAGCGCTCCCTCAGTGTGTCAGTGTGTGAAAGGCAGTGTGTCAGCGCTCCCTCAGTGTGTCTGTGTGTGAAAGGCAGTGTGTCAGCGCTCCCTCAGTGTGTCAGTGTGTGAAAGGCAGTGTGTCAGCGCTCTCTCAGTGTGTCTGTGTCTGAAAGGCAGTGTGTCAGCGCTCCCTCAGTGTGTCAGTGTGTGAAAGGCAGTGTGTCAGCGCTCCCTCAGTGTGTCAGTGTGTGAAAGGCAGTGTGTCAGCGCTCCCTCAGTGTGTGAAAGGCAGTGTGTCAGCGCTCCCTCAGTGTGTCAGTGTGTGAAAGGCAGTGTGTCAGCGCTCCCTCAGTGTGTCAGTGTGTGAAAGGCAGTGTGTCAGCGCTCACTCAGTGTCTGTGTGTGAAAGGCAGTGTGTCAGCGCTCCCTCAGTGTGTCAGTGTGTGAAAGGCAGTGTGTCAGCGCTCCCTCAGTGTGTCAGTGTCTGAAAGGCAGTGTGTCAGCGCTCCCTCAGTGTGTCAGTGTGTGAAAGGCAGTGTGTCAGCGCTCCCTCAGTGTGTCAGTGTCTGAAAGGCAGTGTGTCAGCGCTCCCTCAGTGTGTCAGTGTGTGAAAGGCAGTGTGTCAGCGCTCCCTCAGTGTGTCAGTGTGTGAAAGGCAGTGTGTCAGCGCTCCCTCAGTGTCAGTCTGTGAAAGGCAGTGTGTCAGCGCTCCCTCAGTGTGTCAGTGTGTGAAAGGCAGTGTGTCAGCGCTCCCTCAGTGTCTCAGTGTGTGAAAGGCAGTGTGTCAGCGCTCCCTCAGTGTGTGAAAGGCAGTGTGTCAGCGCTCCCTCAGTGTGTCTGTGTGTGAAAGGCAGTGTGTCAGCGCTCCCTCAGTGTGTCAGTGTGTGAAAGGCAGTGTGTCAGCGCTCACTCAGTGTGTCAGTCTGTGAAAGGCAGTGTGTCAGCGCTCCCTCAGTGTGTCAGTGTGTGAAAGGCAGTGTGTCAGCGCTGCCTCAGTGTCTGTGTGTGAAAGGCAGTGTGTCAGCGCTCACTCAGTGTGTCAGTGTGTGAAAGGCAGTGTGTCAGCGCTGCCTCAGTGTCTGTGTCTGAAAGGCAGTGTGTCAGCGCTCCCTCAGTGTGTCAGTGTGTGAAAGGCAGTGTGTCAGTGTGTGAAAGGCAGTGTGTCAGCGCTCCCTCAGTGTCTCAGTGTGTGAAAGGCAGTGTGTCAGCGCTCCCTCGGTGTCTGTGTGTGAAAGGCAGTGTGTCAGCGCTCCCTCAGTGTGTCAGTGTGTGAAAGGCAGTGTGTCAGCTCTCCCTCAGTGTGTCAGTGTGTGAAAGGCAGTGTGTCAGCGCTCCCTCAGTGTGTCAGTGTGTGAAAGGCAGTGTGTCAGTGTGTGAAAGGCAGTGTGTCAGTGTGTGAAAGACAGTGTGTCAGCGCTCCCTCAGTGTGTCTGTGTGTGAAAGGCAGTGTGTCAGTGTGTGAAAGGCAGTGTGTCAGCGCTCCCTCAGTGTGTCAGTGTGTGAAAGGCAGTGTGTCAGTGTGTGAAAGATAGTGTGTCAGCGCTCCCTCAGTGTGTCAGTGTGTGAAAGGCAGTGTGTCAGTGTGTGAAAGGCAGTGTGTCAGCGCTCCCTCAGTGTCAGTGTGTGAAAGGCAGTGTGTCAGCGCTCCCTCAGTGTGTCAGTGTGTGAAAGACAGTGTGTCAGCGCTCCCTCAGTGTGTCAGTGTGTGAAAGGCAGTGTGTCAGCGCTCCCTCAGTGTCTCAGTGTGTGAAAGGCAGTGTGTCAGCGCTCCCTCGGTGTCTGTGTGTGAAAGGCAGTGTGTCAGCGCTCCCTCAGTGTGTCAGTGTGTGAAAGGCAGTGTGTCAGCTCTCCCTCAGTGTGTCAGTGTGTGAAAGGCAGTGTGTCAGCGCTCCCTCAGTGTGTCAGTGTGTGAAAGGCAGTGTGTCAGTGTGTGAAAGGCAGTGTGTCAGTGTGTGAAAGACAGTGTGTCAGCGCTCCCTCAGTGTGTCTGTGTGTGAAAGGCAGTGTGTCAGTGTGTGAAAGGCAGTGTGTCAGCGCTCCCTCAGTGTGTCAGTGTGTGAAAGGCAGTGTGTCAGTGTGTGAAAGATAGTGTGTCAGCGCTCCCTCAGTGTGTCAGTGTGTGAAAGGCAGTGTGTCAGTGTGTGAAAGGCAGTGTGTCAGCGCTCCCTCAGTGTCAGTGTGTGAAAGGCAGTGTGTCAGCGCTCCCTCAGTGTGTCAGTGTGTGAAAGACAGTGTGTCAGCGCTCCCTCAGTGTGTCAGTGTGTGAAAGGCAGTGTGTCAGCGCTCCCTCAGTGTCTCAGTGTCTGAAAGGCAGTGTGTCAGCGCTCCCTCAGTGTGTCAGTGTGTGAAAGACAGTGTGTCAGCGCTCCCTCAGTGTCAGTTTGTGAATGGCAGTGTGTCAGCGCTCCCTCAGTGTGTCAGTGTGTGAAAGGCAGTGTGTCAGCGCTCCCTCGGTGTGTCTGTGTGTGAAAGGCAGTGTGTCAGCGCTCCCTCAGTGTCAGTGTGTGAAAGGCAGTGTGTCAGCGCTGCCTCAGTGTGTCAGTGTGTGAAAGGCAGTGTGTCAGCGCTCCCTCAGTGTGTCAGTGTGTGAAAGGCAGTGTGCCAGCGCTCCCTCAGTGTGTGAAAGGCAGTGTGTCAGCGCTCCCTCAGTGTGTCAGTGTGTGAAAAGCAGTGTGTCAGCGCTCCCTCAGTGTGTGAAAGGCAGTGTGTCAGCGCTCCCTCAGTGTGTGAAAGGCAGTGTGTCAGCGCTCCCTCAGTGTGTCAGTGTCTGAAAGGCAGTGTGTCAGCGCTCCCTCAGTGTGTGAAAGGCACTGTGTCAGCGCTCCCTCAGTGTGTCAGTGTCTGAAAGGCAGTGTGTCAGCGCTCCCTCAGTGTGTCAGTGTGTGAAAGGCAGTGTGTCAGCGCTCCCTCAGTGTGTGAAAGGCACTGTGTCAGCGCTCCCTCAGTGTGTCAGTGTCTGAAAGGCAGTGTGTCAGCGCTCCCTCAGTGTGTCAGTGTGTGAAAGGCAGTGTGTCAGCGCTCCCTCAGTGTGTCAGTGTGTGAAAGGCAGTGTGTCAGCGCTCCCTCAGTGTCAGTGTGTGAAAGGGAGTGTGTCAGCGCTCCCTCAGTGTGTCAGTGTGTGAAAAGCAGTGCGTCAGCGCTCCCTCAGTGTGTGAAAGGCAGTGTGTCAGCGCTCCCTCAGTGTGTCAGTGTGTGAAAGGGAGTGTGTCAGCGCTCCCTCAGTGTCAGTGTGTGAAAAGCAGTGCGTCAGCGCTCCCTCAGTGTGTGAAAGGCTGTGTGTCAGCGCTCCCTCAGTGTGTGAAAGGCAGTGTGTCAGCGCTCCCTCAGTGTGTCAGTGTGTGAAAAGCAGTGCGTCAGCGCTCCCTCAGTGTGTGAAAGGCAGTGTGTCGGCGCTCCCTCAGTGTCTCAGTGTGTGAAAGGCAGTGTGTCAGCGCTCCCTTAGTGTGTCAGTGTGTGAAGGGAGTGTGTCAGCGCTCCCTCAGTGTGTCAGTGTGTGAAAGGCAGTGTGTCTGCGCTCCCTCAGTGTGTCAGTGTGTGAAAAGCAGTGCGTCAGCGCTCCCTCAGTGTGTGAAAGGCAGTGTGTCAGCGCTCCCTCAGTGTCTCAGTGTGTGAAAGGCAGTGTGTCAGCGCTCCTTCAGTGTGTCAGTGTGTGAAGGGAGTGTGTCAGCGCTCCCTCAGTGTGTCAGTGTTTGAAAGGCAGTGTGTCAGCGCTCTCTCAGTGTGTCAGTGTGTGAAAGGCAGTGTGTCAGCGCTCCCTCAGTGT